>NC_056737.1:222968174-223056456 GCF_019279795.1 Protopterus annectens
ATATATATCTATATATATCTATATATATATATCTATATATATATATATATATATATATATATATATATATATATATATATATATATATATATATCTATATCTATATCTATATATATATATATATATATATATATATACATAAATACATACATACACACACACTGCGGGGGTACATTTGCAAATTGTGTTATGGCCTACTGGGAAAAACAAATACTATTTAAACATTAAGTTTTCAGCTGGAGAGTCCAATGGTACAGGAGGTACCTGGACAACATGTTCCTACTATTTACGGGGAACATAGGGGATGTTGAGAGTTGCATGGGTACCCTAACCAGTTTGACCCCTTTCTTGGATTTTACATTTCGTTTTGAAATCAAAGCCATTTCATATTTGGACGTATGGTTAAGGACATGTTAAACAACAGGTATATTGCTAGAATTTACCGTATACCAACATATTCCAACAATTTTCTCCATTTCAGCAGTAATCACCCCTTTTATCAGAAAAGGCCCGTTGTAAAAGGTCAGCTGGTCAGGTCAGCCAAAATGATTACATTAGATGTAGATTTTTATATGGAGTGAAAGAATCTAAAAGAGATGTTTTTTACTAGGGGTTACCCCATTCATCTACTGGATGAAATTATAGCAGAAGTGGGGAGAAAAAGATTAACAGATCATTTACAACCAATTTTTAATAAAGGGTCAGCAATAACCAAACAATTGGTTTTGAGTGATAGCCCCATAGTGAGGGACGAAAAATCTAATTTTAATACCAGCTTTACTACAGTTTTTTCAAGTGATGCTGGGGATTTAAGGGTCATCCTGAAAAAAATTGGGCATTAATTAAGGATGATGTGTCTTTGAGAGAAAAACTTAGTTTAGACCCTAAAGTTACTTTTAGGAGAGGCCTTAATTTAAAAGCAATTTTAAATAAGGAAGTTAGACCTTATGTCCCAAATAAGGGCATGAAATAATGTGGAAGGTGCTCTTATTTCAAGTATATTCTAGTAGCCTCCTCTTTTACTATTGGGAATACTAAACATACTTTGGCAGGAAAATATGACTGCAACTCAAAAGGGGTCATATATTTAGCAAAATGCCAACAATGGGAGGGTGGCCTAATGATTAAGGTGTTTGCCTTACAAACACAAGGTACAGGGTTTGAATCTTACAGGGGATAACTGGCTAGGCTTAAAATGGCTCGCAAGGGCAAGTTAGCCTAGTACTAACCTATGAACCTATGTCCCGTTTTCTATATAGGTAAGACAGGAAGGCCATTTAAGCAGAGGATTTATCAGCACCAATATAGCATTATTAGACAGGACAAAACTAATGCTCCAGCAAAGCATATTTTGGAACATGCTGACCACTTTTTTCATTACATAGTTATGGAAAAGATGGAGGTTAATCCTAGAGGGGGACCCTTAGGCTTTAAAACTTGAGGAGAGGGACTTGCTATGGCAACTTAAGACAAATGCAGATTGAATGACTGTTGTTCACTTAAATGCATTTTAAATTTAAAATCTTTACTGAGATAATTTAAGAGTACTTTAAGGGTACTTTTTATGAGTTAGAGATTGTAAACTTGTATTTATGTTAGTATTTTCAGTTGAATTAGATTTTTTAGCTGGATTTTTGAATCTCATTTGGGAGGGGTCATGATGTCATAGATGGTGAAAGAGTACTTAAATTGTTAAGCACTTGGATTTATTGTCCGAAGAAGTTCCTTCAATGTAAGTGGATGAAAACGCTCACAATAAATTTTAGTATTTTGTTTTCAGTAAGAAGCGTTTTATTTTCCTGATTTGGATTTTGTTTGCAGTTTTTACTTTTGTTCCTTTTTGAACTGTGGTACTGGAGGAGATGCCCCCAGAAAAAAACTCTGTAGAAGTGAAAGGGTAAAAAGGGGAATGGCAATCTGCCTGAGGAAGCAGTCAGGTCCTTCGCCAGAAAGGGGCTAGCAATGCCAAGGGTCGTGGAGTTAGAAAACTCTGAAATTAGAAGCAGAGATCAGTGCCTAGTTGGCACAAAGGGACCTTAAGGTTGGTGAATCTTTGGCTCCAGCAAGTCCTCATAATACAGAGAGGGTCGTTTGCAACCCTTCTGCTCCTTTTCACTAGTCATAGCATCTTCATCTGTGAACAGATCCTTTTCCCATTTGCCAGACTTCTTACTTGGGGAGGGAGAGGAGGCAGAGGTAGAAGATGGCTTAAGAAGACCCTTGACTACAAGTCTTGTGCATTTCTCATTCATGAAGCGAACACCAAAAGCGGCACATGCCTCACAATCGGTATGTTAGTGGACAGCGCCCAAACACCACAAACATTTGTTGTGAGCATCCAGCAGAGGCAGTTTATGCTCACACAACACACACTTTTTGCAACACGAAGCCTTAGTGCTGTCCATCTCAGGGGTACCACAAAAACACAGTAATATATAGAAACTGCCAACCTGACAAGAAATAGCATTGCATGGCAAACATTATTAATTTTCTATTATTGAAGATAAACTGGTTAGAGAATTATTCCACACACTAGGAAGAGAAAAAAGTTAACAAAACATTAACCGCTATAATCAGAAGAGTTAAGAAAATAAAGCGACTGCCAGGACCCACCACACAGCAAAAGTGAACACTGGAACCAACACTAAACCTGAAAATAATACTAATAAATTTAAGATCATTACCCTACAACTACTGGTAACAAGGAAGAGGAAAAAAAGGTGGTTTGAAAAATCTGCAATAGTTATATTCGAAGGATGCCCCAAAGCAGAGCTCATTATCCACAATCCAATCATGAATGCAGCAAATGATATCTGGGGAGAGGGTGCTACAGAAGGGGCTTATGGGTACAGGAGGCAGATTTCCAAATCTGAAGATTCTGGATATGGATGGCTTTGGATCATACTACATTGAATCAAGTTTTACTTTCTTTTTGGGCACTGGGGAAGGAAAAATTTTGGAGACCAACTGCTGCTCCATCAGTAAGCTGGGAAAGAGGTTTGAAATGTGAGAAGTGAAGTATTAAAGAGTCTACAAGGAGAACAACAGAAAAAGTACAGTTGTGTAAACTACACTTATCCGTAACAGTAGCTATTCTAACTCCTTACTGCTGCAGTAACCTTTAGCCTAAATGGGTTGTGTCCTGCCCAATATAACAACAAATGGTCAGCTTCCAAAATCTCTGGCTCCCTTCCACATATTCAGTCTTACCGCTAACTGCGCAGCCTAGTGGGGTGGTGGAGTCAGCAGTCTGAATAAAGATTACTTCTGGACTTTCTTGTCCAAAAGACAGAAACAAATATACTCATCTTGAACTACTAAAACATAACAAATCATTTTTTATTCCAACAAATATATACAAATATACAAAGGATGTGTACAGCTATTGCAGCAGTGAGGAATTTTCACACGTACAGTTATATGGACGTATGCAACTTATACAACTGTACCATGTTCATCTTCCCCACTGTGCAGTAGCCTTTAGCCTTTATGGGTTAATTACCAAAGCCTACCAACACCAGGGAAAAGGAAGGTTCTGGACCCAGGAAACCCTGGGAAATGGTCCTAGCAAAGCCAGTCCTGGATTTAGAGAAAAAAAAAAAAAAGCTTGTAATGCTTTGTAAAGGTATGTACAGAGGGCCATGTACACCCTATAGGATCTTTGAGTCCACTCCTTTCTAATATGCCATATAAGATGACAAGGCTTTGGTAGAATGAGCCTATATACTGGCTGGAATTGGTTTGCCATGCTGGGAATAACAAAAGGCAATAACGGAGAACAACCATCTGGAAATGGTTTACTTTGAGATATGATGGGACAATAGAAGGCCAACCCAACAAACAGCGGATCAGCTTTTCTAAAGGACTTGGGTCTGTCAAACCAGTGACTGAGATAGCTATGCACATCCAGAACACGTAAAATACTTTCACCCTGGTTCTGAGGATTTGGAGAAAACATCAAGAGATCAATGGCTTGATTCCAAGTAAGCTCTAAAACAACCTTTGGCACCAATGAGAGATTTTTTTTCTTAATGACACCCAATTATCTCAAAAAAAAAAAAAAAAAGAGACAATTTGCAACTCAGATACTCTTCTTGCAGATGTCAGAGCAATCAGAATGGTTTTCCATGTAATGAACCTTAAGTCTCCTTGATGAGCAAGATCAAATAGAGACATGCTTAACTTCTCCAGGATAAAGTTATGATACCAGGAAGGAGCAACTTTTTTACTAAAGGTCACAGGTGTACAACTCCCTTAAGAAAAAAGAAGTTTCACTAAAATCATACAAGAAAGTGAAGGATCCATGGACAGACATGCTGGAAAAGGGTTAAGGAGTGCTGAAGAGCCACCTTCCATGCTATCATAGCCTGCCTGCCCAGAGGGTACAACTTGATGTCCCCTTGCATGTTTATGTACCCTATCACTGTGGTGTTTTTACTATCATTTGAAGAGGTCACAGGATCACAGATAGAGAGATTTTAAGGCATGGATCACAGCCCGCACATCGCTGACACTGACATATGTGTCGGTCTGTTTGAGGAGTTCTACAGGCCTTGTTCTTTTATCCCCATAAAATATCCTCCCCAAGTAAATCTGCAGTATCTGTAGTTACATACTGGCTTTGTGGTAGAGGAGAAAAAAAGGACAGATCTTGATTTTCTAATATTTGTAGCCTCTACAAATGCAGTTCATTTTCGATAAAGCTCAGTACTGGAATTGGAATCTGAAATTCCAGATGCAATTTTTTTTTTGGAAACCAAAGAAAGTTTCTCGTGTACTAGCTGGCAAGAAGAATTGAGAATCAGAGGATGTGAATCCCTGGATATGGTCTGAGACTGATGAGAAGCTCAAGGGAATTTCTGATTAAAAATCCAGCTTTTCCTGTTTCAAAAAAGCATTTTACTAAAAGTCAGACAGCTCAGAAAGACAGTTGTGCTTGTTGGGGTCAAGGAAGATTTCTGAGCATTATCTGGAACCCCAGTCTGGTCAGAAGACAAGAAAACCATTGCTATGGCTCTTGATGTCTGGGAAAACACTCTGCAAAGATGAGTCAGTCATCAAAATAAAGAAATATGTGAATGCCATTTAGTCTACAATGAGTGATGACTGGAGCTAGACTCTCAACAAACACACTCACAGCTATAGGAAAAGAAAGGGTAAAGAAATGGACAGATAATGTGACTAGAACACACAAAATCTGAGACATCTCCTGAAGCCTATGACTACAGGAATCTGATACGCATTGTTTAGAGCTAATGTTACCAAAACATTAATCCTGGGAATTGAGAGGTAACAGATTCTAAAGGGTCAACATCTTGACAATTGGAAAATACAGTCCTGTAAGAATTTTTCAAAACAGTAGATGTCTTACTAATCACTGTCGCAGTATTTCTGACATACTTTTGTCACTGCTGATGTCTAGCCAGGGTACCAATGCTTTACCTTCTCGAAGTCAAATGTCTGACGCATGACCTCAGCTCATAAGAGTTACATAAACAGATGGACAAGCATGGATCCTTCAAAGACCATATCCAAGCTAGCGGTCATAGGAAGACTGGTCAGCTAGGAAGGGTGCAGCTTGAACAGGTAAGTAAACTTCCCCATTTTTATGTAGCAGAACTGCCTCTGAAGAAGAGGGGGAGAAGAAAGGAAAGGTTGAAATAAGCTAGAGAACAGGGGGTGAAGGGGAAGGAATATTGCAACAGTGATCAGGACATCTACTTTTATGTTCGTTCTTACACAACTGTATTATGCCCTGACTGACATCACTGTTGCAGTACTCCTGACATACTGATGACTACCAGTGCTAAAGGAGGTAGACATAGAATGATGTGTTGTCTAGCAGTGCAGAGAGGACTGGCCTAGTAAAGGCAGCCCTGAACTTGGAGAAGACATCAATTTGATACTGTTTGGTGAAGGTGTGCACAGAGGACCAAGTAGCAGCTTCCAAGATAGACCTGGTGTTTACTCCCTTGTGAAAAGCTGTGAAAAGCTCCTGAAGAAGCTACTGCCCTAGTGGAATGAGCTTTCAGGGAAGAAGGTGAAGACGTATCATAGTGCAAGTAGCAGATAGATATGGCCTTAGAAATCCAAGTTGCAATAATTTGCTTGGCGAGTGGATGGCCCAACTTAAGGCTCATAAAAGATATAGAGCTGGCAAGTGTTCTTGAAGGATTTAGTTTTGTCTAGATAAAATCTCAGTTGCCTATTAATGTCCAGAGAATGTAAGATCCCCCCCCCCCTACTTTGGGGTATGAGAAAGAAACTGGAAAGATGAACAGCCTGATTGAGGGAAAGCACATTAACTACCTTAAGGAGTGAAGGATGAATTAGCCCCGAGAGTCACCCTGTCCTTGTGGAAAATAAGAAAAGGACGAATGGCTGTAAAAGCTTATAAACTCAACTCTCCTAGCAGAGGTGACAGCCAACAGCAGAACAGTTTTCCAAGTACAGAATTTCAAAGAAGCAGAAGTTGCTAGTTCAAAGGGAGCCAATGTAAGCTCTTCCAGCACAAAACTGTGATCACAAGGGGGAGTGATGGGTTTCTTGGGTGGGTTAAAATGCAGAACTCTCCTGATGAAAAGCTTGACTCCCACTCTAGCCATAAACAGAGGGTTAAGAGACAGGCAGGCACTGATGACAGACAGGTAAGTTATTTCTAGAAGAGTATGCCAAACCTAAATGAAGCAGTCCGCAAAGGTACTGCAGTACAGCTGGGACCAGTGATCCTTTTGCAGCACCGATAGGAAAATCTTCTACATTTAGCAGTGTAAGATTTTCTAGTAGAGGACTTCCTAGCTTCTAGTAGTACTTGAAAACCAGTTCAGGGAAAAGATGTCTTTGAGGGATTAAAATCCTGTCAATCATAGGGTCAAGCTAAGAGATGTAAGATTTGGGTGGAGAAACTATTCTTTTTGTTTGAGTGATCAAGTCCAGTTGTAGAGATTTTCCTGTAGTTTCCCTTTGTCAGGGGAAATCGCAGTGGAACCAATGTTGCCTTGGCCAAAAGGGTGCAAGTAAAAGGAGTTTGGGTGCTTCCTTTTGTGCCTTTAAAATAATTTCCAACAGAAAGGACAGTGGAGAAAAGGAATAGAGGAACTTCCCTGTCCACTGGGAATAGAAGGTGTCTGTCCTCCAGGCTGTGGGACAAGGCTCCGTGGGGCAGAACTGGGGAAGCAGATGGTTGGCCGGTTGTGCAATGAGGTCTATCTGAGGAGTGCCCCACTAAGAGGTGATTGCCTGGAAAACTTGCCTGTTTAATGTCCATTCATGAGGGTCCTCCAAGGAGTGACTTAGGGAGTCTGCCAGCACATTGTCCTCAGAAGAAATATAAGTGGAAGTGAGGGTGATGTCCATCTGGGTACCACAGTTTGTGCCTCCTGTGCTAACCTGCACAACTAGTAAAACCTGGTGCCTCCCTGTTTATGTATCAAATGACTGACGTGATGTCTGTGTACATCAGCAGGGATCAGGGTTCCCACAGGTGGAAGAAGGTCTGCAGTGCTAGCAGAACAGCCCTCATTTCCTTCGGATTGATATGTTCCTTCAGAAACTGAGGCTGCCATCTACCCTAAACCCGGTATAATTCTGTCCATGTCCCACAATGTCTCATCTGAGGCGTCTGTGTAAATGTCTAAAAGAGAGGAGGTGGTGTGAATGGCAACCCTAGATTGAGATTGACATGCTCCTTTCATCTTATTGAGACAAGGGAAGAGGGGAAACCAGGGTGTCCTTGGGGTGAAAGCTTTGGGACCACACAGACTTCAGATACAACTGGATTTTCCTCATGTGAAATCTGGTTAGGGGGAAGCACAGGAATGGTGGATGCCATGAAACCCAAAATTCTTAACATCTCCCTTGCTGAGCAATGTGTTGCAGAGGAGATGTGTAGAAAAAAATTTGGACAGACTGAACTTTCTCCTGGGGGATGAAGGCATGTATGTTGTCTAATCTGCATCCCAGGAAAAACAGGTCCTATGTAGAAACAGTGTGTAATTTTTTTTGCAGCTGTAAAACCCAGACCAGAGAGGAGTTTGGTGGGCAAAGTATAGAAGCTGAAGGAAGACTCCTGGAGACATAATGGATCAGGTCGTTCAGATAGGGGAAATCTGAATTTCCAGAGTGCAACAGAATGCCACCCCGGGAGTGAGACACTATATGAACACCCCTAGTGCTGTGTCAAGACCAAAAGTCAGAGCAGTAAATTGAAAATGTGAGGAGCCACAGAAATAAAAAATGAAGAATTTCCCGCAAGAAGGGCGAACAGGTATGTGTAAGTACACATCCTTCAGCTCTAGGGCCACTAGAAAGGCCTGAGGGAGAATGTAAGGCAGGAGAGTGGGAAGAGGTAGCAGTCTGAAAGTTGGTACTTTAATTAAAGTGTTTAGATGGGTCTCCATTGTCCTCCTTTCCTTGGCAGCAGAAAAATTCTGTAGTAGAATCTTTTTCCTATGACGTCCTTTGGAACTTGTTCAATGGTGCCCTGATTCAGGAGGTAGTGGATGATGGGGGCGGATGAGATGACTGGTTATTCAGAGGATGTAGTATGCCTTTCAGAGGAGGAATATTTTCCCAGGACATGGCATAACTATAACTGATGATGGACACAACTCATTTGTGTGTCGAGAGCTTCCCACTGGGCCAAGGAGACTGGCAATCATTTAGAAAGAGGAGCTAAAGGACTAAGGACAGGGGATAGGGTGGTACAAAGGTAGTCAAAGATTTTTATTTTTAAAGGAAGGCCTCCCATCACAGTTGGAGGTTCCCTACTAGGTCTGTCCGAGTACCGTTTTCTTTGGTTTCTGAATTGGCCTAGGATCCCTTCTGAGGAAGGATGCAGATTCAGATGGGTAGTTCATATGGTATCTAGGAACTGGTAGCATCTGCCTGCAGTCTTTCATAGTCTTACCTTGGTCTGAAGAGTTTTGAACAGACTGGCAATCAGACGATTAAAAATTAGGTCTTTGTCCAAGAGGGAGTCTAAAACTGTTATGATTTGAGATCCAAAGGATTAGGCTGGCTACAGAGCCATGATTGCCTGCGGATAACAGATCCAGTAGCTGCAGCCCTAGAACAGGTATCTACTGCATCAGAGCTTCACTTATTGCTGTGTCTGGCTATTTGAGTGGCCTGAGACAGTAGAGTCTGAATTTGCTGCCTGCCTTGATTCTGCAGTTGGAAGTTCCTGCATAAAGTACAGTTGTGTACACTTACCATAAATGTAGATGTTTGAGTCTATTCACTGTTGCAGTCATTACATTTGGGTAATCCTGCTGGCAGGTTGCCCTCAGCCGGCCTGAATTCCAAAGTCTTGGGTCCTGCGCTGGTTGCTGTCGCCCCTTGCCTGAATTCCAAAGTCTTGGGTCCTGCGCTGGTTGCTGTCGCCCCTTCCCTGACGTCAGGTCGTCAGGGGTATAAAATAAGCAGCCGATGCCATTTTCTTAAGTTTTTCTTGCCCCAGATGTCAGGTGCCCCCTAAAAGGATAGGCAGAATTTATAAATACATAAAAATACATGCACCAATGTAAACTTTACCTTCATCTACAAGCAAATACACCACATAGGTCGTATAATTCAGAGAAGGAAAGATAAGTTCCAGCAGAAAAAAGGGGGATGGCAGGTGGGTAACCTGGACTGCAACAGTGAATACACTCCAACATCTACATTTATGGTAAGTGTACACAACTGTACTATGTTCTTCGTGTTTCACTGTTGCAGTCATTACATTTGGGTAGAGTTCCAAAGCTATGGTGGGGAGGCTGGAGCTAAACAGCATTAGGAGCAGCTATGAGGCCTTGCAGAACTGCAGTGGCAAAGCCTGCCCTGGATTTAGAGTAGAGTGGCAGATGATAGTACTTTGTAAAGGTATGCACTGAACTCCAAGTAGCAGCCTCTAAAATGTCTTTGGTAGGTACTCCCCTGAGGAAGGCTGCTGAAGTGGCTGCAGCTCTGGTTGAATGTGGCCTAATGCCCTTAGGCACTGGCTTGCCATGCTGTGAATAGCAGTAACGAATGCAGTGGCCTATCCACTTTGAAATGGTCTGCTTAGAGATGGCCTTTCCTTGAGATCCTGCAGCATATGCCACTAGTAATTGCTCTGTCTTCCTGAAAATGTTGGTTCTGTCCAAGTAGAATCTAAGTTGTCTGTGTACATCCAAAGAATGCAGAATTCTCTCCCCCTTGTTCTGTGGATTTAGATACAAAGTTGGCAGATGAATAGTTTGGTTAAGAGCCACAGTGGACACCACCTTAGGCATAAATGTTGGGTTTGTCCTCAGAGAAACCCTGTCAGGATAAAAAGTGATAAACGGTTCCACAGCCATGAGTGCCTGCAGCTCTGAAACTCATCTTGCAGATGTTATTGCTAGGATCAGAGCTGTTTGCCAAGATGAAAGCTTTATATCAGCAGTAGCAGCTGGCTCAAAGGGAGGCAGGGTGAGTTTTTCCAAGACATAGTTGAGGTCCCATGCAGGTATTGGTGATCTCCTTGGAGGCCTTAAATTTTTGGCTCATCTGAGGTACTGCCTTAACAAAGGGTGAGAAAAGATTGGTGGCTCTTCATGGCAATGAGCCGACATGGCAGAGGAATGAATTTTAATTGATGAAAAAGATAGGCCTTTGTCCAGCATCTCAGTTAAGTATTGCAAAATCTGAGGAATATTTGCTACAGCTGTATCAGTTCCTTGTGCCTGGTTCCAAGCACAGAATATCTTCCATTTTCCAGCATAAGATTTTCTAGTACTAGGCTTCTGGCTTCCAAAATGACATCCATCACAGCTTTACTGAGAGGAGTGGTTTGTATGACTACATTATCCGCCATCCTGCCAGGTTTAAAGTACTGAGTTGGCTGTGCAGGATCTGAATGTTTTGCTGAGACAGTAGATGAGGTATTTGAGGTAAGGTCCAAGCTGGGCACTGAGACAGGTTCCTTAGGATTGGATACCAGTACTGGCGGGGCCAGTCTGGGGAAATCAGTATCATCTTTGGCTTCTCCTGTCTGAATTTTAGAAGTACCTTGAGGAGGAGAGACAGTGGAGGAAAGGCATGTACTGAAAGGTTTTTCCAGCTGAAAGATAGGGCATCCACTTTCCATGCTTGTCTGTGATAAGTCCTTGTGCAGAATCTTTTTAGTTGGTAGTTGTGAGGGGAAGCAAATAGATCTATGTCCGGGCATCCCCATTTCCTTGTTATCATGCTGAAGACTTGTGGATCCAGCTGCCACTCGTGGGGATCCATGAGGTTTCTGCTTAGTTCGTCTGCCAGAGTGTTTTTCTTTCCTGGCAGAATTGTGCCTGCAGATGTACTTGGTAAGTCAATGCTGTGTCCCACAAAGTCATGGTTAGTCTGCAAAGGGGGTAAGAATGTGTGCCCCCCCTGCTTGCTTATATACCACATGACCGTGGTGTTGTCTGTCTTTATCAGTAGTTGTCCCGGATGAAGTTGGTCTTTGAAGGCTGTCAGGGCATTTTGAACAGCTAGCATCTCTTTTTGATTGATATGTAGATGCATTTGGTTTGAGGACTATGTGCCCTGAATGCATCTTCCTGCAATGTGGGCCCCCCAGGCATAATCTGATGCATCCATTGTTGGTGTCTGCCTGGCTGGGGCTAATGTGAATGGCTGTCCCTTGTTCTGGTGACAAGCCTTCGCCCACCATCGAAACTCCTGTTGCAGGCAGGGAATGAGAGCAATCATTGTTTCCAGACTGTGGCAATGTTGAGTCCAAACACTTTTTAGGTACCATTGAAGTTTCCTCATATGCAGTGTTGCATATGGTATTAGTAGGATGCAAAATGCCATGAAGCCCAAAGCCTGCAGAATTGTTCTTGCAGATAACTGGGCCTTTGTTGCCAACATTTTGAAATAGATAGTCAGTTGCCTTTGTTTGTCTGGCGTGAGATAAGCCATCTGGGGCAGATGTATTTAAGCTTGCACCCAGGAATATTCTCTCTTGAGAGGGTACTAGTTTTGATTTCTTTTCGTTGACTGTGTACCCTAGGCATGTTAGAAGTCTTTTCACAAACGCCAGATGCTGTAGAAGAATGTCCTTGTTCTCTGCTTGAATTAGACAGTCATCCAAGTAAGGATATATTTGTATACCTCTTTGTCTGCAGAATGCAATACTTGTGCCAGGCAATTTGTAAAGACCCTGGGCGCAGTAGATAAGCCAAAGGGCAGTGCAGAGAATTGGTAATGCATTGAGCCTGCCTTGAATCTGAGGTATCTTCTGCATGACTGTCTGATTGGGACATGGAGGAATGCCTCTTAAGTCTAAAGTCACAAGCCAAGCATTCTTGCCCAGCATGGGCAGAAGCTGCTGCAAAGTCAACATTTTGAATTTTGGTATATCCAGGAATGTGTTCAGAGTAGATAGGTCCAGTACTGGTATCCAGGCCTTGTCCTTTCTGGGTACCAAGAACAGTCTTGAGTAAAATCCTTGTCCCTGCTCTTGCTCTGGTACTTGTTGAATAGCCCCCATGTCCATGGGGGATGGGACTTGTGTTTGCACCTCTGCCCATTGAATTTTTGGCAGATCTGGCCAGCCGTTTGCCCTTGGCAGGGTATGGAAGAGGAACTTGTAGCCTTGTGACACTACATTTAGAACCCACTTGTCCTGGGTTATATAATGTGCCAATTTTGAGAAAAAGGTGCTAATTTTCCCCCCAAGGGTGCTGCCAGGAGATAAGTGCTTGGTGCAGGCAGGGGGAAGTCATTGGGAGTGTTTCCTGTATGGTTGTAATTTGTCTTCTCTAACTTTGGAGGTAGAAGCACCCCATTGTTTTGACCTCTATGAACCTTGCTCATGGGATCTGCCTCTAGGGCATCTGGATCTGCCCCTTTGAGGTCTGTCTGATACAGGAAAGGACTAATTCTTTGTAGGCCAGTGTCTACTAAACCTAGGTGGCTGTACTTGTAAAAAATCTTTGACAGTTTGCATAAATTTAGCTTTGTCCTCCATTTTCTTTAACACCTCTTCTGCTTTAACCCCAAACAAAGAATCATGCTGTAAAGGTGCATCTAATAATTTAACTTTAACATGATCAGGCAGATTTTGCTCTTTTAACCAAGCATGCATCCTAATTACAGAACCCGTAACTGTGGCCCTGCAGGAGGCATCCAAAGAATCAAAACCACATTGTAAAGTATGTTTTCCAACTTGTTCAGCTGCAAGCAATACATCCTGCATTTCCTTGTTTTCTGCACATTCAGAATTGAACAACATTTTCTGTTTAAGCAATGCCATGACATGTTGCTGATATTTGAGCATATGAAACGGACAGTTTAAGGCCCTTGTAGCCAAGGTTGCAGATGTGTAAACCTTGTTTCCCCATCTATCCAGTGCCCTAGAATCCCTGTCGGGGGGGTAGGGTTTTTTTGCAGTGGAAGCCTTAACTCCTTTGGGACCCTGAGAAATAGTTTCTGGGTCTGCAGCAGGGTTTTTAAAAAGGAATTTATGAGAGTCAGGAACCCTGTGATATCTGTCAGGCTTAGCAGGAGCTAGAGGTAAGGAGTCAGGGGTCAGACTAGACTCCGAAAACACATCTACAATGTCTAACACAGGTGGAATGGCTAGAGGCCTGTGTTGAGGTAGTAAAAGGAAATCCCTGAGCCTCTTTTTAGATTCTGAAAAATCTTGGCTCTCCCAGTGGAAATGCTCCCTCATGGGATGCAAGGTTTCCCCGAAAGAAAAGTCCTCTGGAGGAGAAGCTGAAGGTATAGCTTCTTCAGCATCAGAATCCTCATAGGGGAGAAGAGAATATTCCTGATCAGAAGGGGAATCAGAAGAAATAGAAACCTGATCTGAAAATTTAGTCTGTCTCTTGCCTAGGCCTCTTACCTGGAGGGGGATGGGAACCCCTGATCAAGGCAATCAAGTCTTCGGCCATTTTGAGCATCTGTTTTTTGGGCATAGAGGCCATCCACGTGGCTCTTGAGTTGATTTCTTTGCTTTAGAAGGTGCTTTAGTCTTTGCCTTTGAAGCTGAAGTCAGTTTAATGTAAAGATGTTTAGGTCTGAATACACCCTCAGAAGCTGGTGCCTGCTCAGCGGCTCCAGACCCATCTGAGGGAATAGCGTCCAAGGCTCCAATATCTAGAGTTTGCAGCGGCATGACCGACTCCACGTGGGAGTCGGTAGCAGCCTGCGACTCTAAAGTAGTGGGTGTCAGGGGCTGCGAAAGCACCTCACTGAGAACCAGTGAACCGGTGACTGGCTTAGGAGAAGCTTCGTCGTTGGTTTTGGACCTCGGTTGTTTATCTCTCTCTTTTTCTTTTCGTTTTTTGTGAACTCCGGTAGTCGGATGGCTATCCGACGACATTTCTGGATAATTAAACCGGTGTCCAAAACAGTTTAAAGCAAAATCATACCGACGCTTAATAGTGCGTTGGTTAAATCTAGCACAAAACTGATGACCAGAAACGTTGTGTTCAGGCCCCAGGCAAGGAATACAGTAAGAATGAAAGTCCTTATGAGGTAATTTGCTTTTCACAAGAAATACAATTATTAACTTTTTCTGACATCAGTCTGGAGCAAGAAAAAAGTTTCCCCAACGGGGTACTTAGCTTTATTGAATTGAAGACTTTGGGTCTGAAACTCGAACACGAAAATCTCAGGAGTCGGCCGACCGGCACTTGCGAACTGCTTCTGCTTCAGGCACCGTGCGGCAAGAAAGACTGAAGAAAATGGCGTCGGCTGCTTATTTTATACCCCTGATGACCTGAGGTCAGGGAAGGGGCGACAGCAACCGACGCAGGACCGAAGCCTATGGAATTCAGGCCGGCTGAGGGCAACCTGTCAGCAGGATTACCCAAATGTAATGACTGCAACAGTGAAACATGAAGAATAGAAATCATGTACTTAGTCATCTGAGTCAGGTAGTTAACTGCCTGAAAAGCAAAGGTAAACGTGTATAGCTTCTTTTCCTATCTAGCATAGATCTGCTGTCTTTGTATGAAGGGTATCAGCACTGGATAAGAGCTCAAGAGGGCTTATCTGAACCATGAGGAATCTGCCACAGCACCTTAAAAAACATGTCTGTTTTTTTTTTTTTTTTTTTTTTTTTAAGAGCTTGTGGTTGAGAGTCAGGCCTGAAGAGGTGGACTAGAAAGTGTCCTGGAAAGCCTCAAGAACAGGAAGGACTAAGTACTGATTTTCAAGAAGTTGTAGTACCTCTTCTGTATACCATAGATCTGAGCAGATTGCCATTCACAATGTTTCATCATGATCTAGGTAGTCTCCCCATAGGAAGCTTCCTCAACAGGGGACTCAGGAGATTGGAATCCTCTTCACCTGAAGAGATTTTCCCTGGAGAATGAGATTGAGAATAGTCTAAGGAATGATCTGAATCATAATCTTTTTCTTCTTCAGAAAATACTACAGTAGGTTGCTGAGGAGTACTCTGTGGCTGTAGAGACCCAAGGGGGTTTAAAGCCAGAATAGCTTTGAACAATCCCTGGGGAAAATCTAACCATTCCTTTTCTCTAGCTGCTGAGGGAGGGGCCACATATCTAGCCTTTTGCATTTTCTTCTTGAGGATGATGTCGGCCTGGATGAGACGTGGAGGTTCGGAACCCTGTCAAACCTCTATTAATGTACGTAGAATCTCTTCCTTAACTAATATTTGAGGAATGCTGTGAGGGCCCTCAGAATGAAGCTGAGGTTCACTGGAGGTATTTGCAGTCTGCAAGGCCTCAGGAGGCATACTAGCCTCAGACTGAGTCTTGGTAGCAGACAAGTGAGGTGTAACCTGACATACCGCGGGTTCTGCAACTGCAGCAGGGACATCAGAATCTGAAACGGACTGTGGATCTGTTATGGACCTCTTAAGCTTCTTCTTAAGTGGAAGAGCGACATCCAGGGATGTGGATTCTGCCATCTTGGCCTGGGCCAAGCATTTAAGATGCTGAGTCTCTAGAAAGGTGTTAAGAGAGGAAAGCTTCAACCCAAGGATTTTGGGAACAATCAGCCTACACAGAAAAGACACAGTGTGCAAGTTCTTGTATAGAATCTGCCTACTGCACTTGCACCTACTCCTCCTAGCTGACATCTAACAAATTTGCACAAAATTAGTGAAAGCAAAAAAGGTAGAGTCCCCAATGGGGCACTTACCTAAAAAATGACAAGAGTGAAGCAACAGTACCAACAGCCAAAATGCGATCACTCCAACAGATACACAACACATTCTAGCTGGCTGTGAGACAGTCTCAAGATCCATGCTCATACATTTGTCTATACACCTCTATGCTTACGAGCTGATGTCACGTGTTAGATGTACGACCTCAGGAAGGTAAAGCTTTGATACCCTGGCTGAACATGAGTGGTGGCAACCCATATGTCAGGAATACAACAGTGATTTCAGTCAGAACACCCTTAAAATACAGATAAACAAAGGAAAGATCTACAGCTGGTCTCCAAGACAACACTTTCTTTGGTACCAGAAACATTCTGAAATAGATGCCCTTGCCGCTTTTACTTAATGGCACCAGTTCTAGGGCTCCTATACAGGAGAGGCAAGTAAATGGTCTGAGGAAAGACTAATGGCCAATGAAGATTTACCCATTAAAACAGAATGGAGTTAGCAACTACTCTTTGGTCAGTTGTTACTTCTTTCTCAGTACAGCAGGAGATGAATGAGCTGGAACAGGGTAGGTGTCCATGCTGTGACTGAGGAAAATACCAGCAATAAGATTCTCTGGAATGAGTGGATCGGGAGGTAAGCTGTCAAATCCTGGTCACAAGCAGCACACTTGCACAGTCCTCTAAACATAGTAATGCATAAGCAGCATACAATATTGAGGTTAGAAAACTCCCGTTGTCAAACTCAGTCTGAAAGAAAAAATGGCAGGTAAGATGTCACCCAGCAAGCACAAGCACTAATATACCCTATAATGAATAACATACTTCAACAACAAACTTTCAAATAAAGCTTACACAAGCAGTACATTTTCTCACAAAAACAAAACTGAAACAGCTTAAAGTTAAAAATATCAGTCCCTGACAGAAAAACTACCAATATTACAAAGATACCATGTTTCTTAAAGGAGAAATGCTGCTAAAAAAGCCAGTTAAAAATAGCAATGTTTCGTTTTCTTATAAGTGCAGTACACTGGGTGGAAGGGTTCCCCCAGTGGGGACTTCTCTACCAGAATTGAAGGGGAGGGCCAGCTGTTACTCCTGTAAAGTCTCTAAGTTGCTTTCTTCAAGAGGCAACAAAATGTACTGAAGAAATATTCGCTATGACAGCAGATATTTCATCTACAGGCCTGCTTAATCAAATGTCAGAGTGAATGAGTAGATGGGAACCACAGCTTTTGGCAGCTGGTCAGTTGTTGTATCCTGTGCAGGACACAATTCATTTAGCCCAAAGGCTACAGAAGCAGTGGGAATAAAGAACATCAAGTAGTTCTGTGATAAGCAAACTGCTGATAAGTCCCACACAAGCACAATAACCTGTCCCAAGACATCTACATTCATTAAAAATAATTTGTAGGAGAACTTTTCTCCACAAAAATTTGCACAACTACCAGCATAACTCAGCTGTCAAAACCTTACAGAAAAATTGGAAATAGAAATTAATGACAATGTAATAAATGAATTTTCTGTTTTTTTCTATAACTGTGCTTTTGAATATATAAAACTTTTAATTAAGAACGATGATACAAAAATAAGTGTATTGTTAAATGAAAATGAGAAACTGTCCAGACACATCCGTAATCACTTGATTTTTTGCTCAGTGGGAGGAATTGTATAGAAAACAATTTGATTTTGTTAATAATAAATGTCATAAGACACAGATTAAAAACAGCAAGAAAATCTTGAGAGATCAGCATCAAAAGCAAATGTATCCTTGGGATAAGTAATTGTGCTCTATAATGGGTCTAATGAGTGTCGAGTAGAGGGGAACAATGACCTATTTTTCCTGGATGAGAATCCTTTTATGATGAGGTGTGCCACGTAGAAGGACTTCCTGACTATTGTGGCGATGTGACTATCAAAGGAGAGACTACTGTCCACCTGGATCCCAAGGCCTTTTATCACACATTCGGTGTTAAGTAGATTGCTGCCTATGTGGTAGGTCATGGGTACAGAGTTTTACCAAAGGGGATGACACTGCACTTTTTGGCATTGAGCTTGAGGCCATGGCTCTGACACTAGGCATCTGTCTCAGCGAGGCCCTTCTGTAGGACGTCCACATCATTTGGGGACTTGACTACAGCTCCTAGTTTGCAGTCATCTGCGAACTTAGTTAGCCAATGGCCTAATGTGTTAACCTGTACTTCAGAGAAGTAGATACCAAACAGGGAGGTCCCAGGACGAACCCTGTGGTACTCCACTTGTCACTGCTTTGAGGTCAGATTTGGAGTCTGCAACTTTTACAGTGTGGGTTCAGTCAGTGAGCCAGGAGGCAACCCATCTTGTGACGTAGGGATTTATACCTAGTTTAGTGAGTTTAGCTATAATTCCAGAATGGGGGATGGTGTCGAAAGCCTTGGCGAGGTCAAGATAGCCTGTGTGAACCACCTTACCCTCATCTAAGGCTTTGGTGACTGCCTCAAAGAAGTCGATCAAGTTCAGGAGGCATGATCTGCCTTTCACAAACCTGAACTGGGTGGGATCCAGAGTTTGGAGGTTACCAATGTCTTTGTTTATGAGTTCCATGATGATACGTTCCATGGCCTTGCAGACCAGGCTCGTCAGGCTAATAGGCCGATAGTTCTCAGGATCAGTGGTGGCTCCCCCCCTTTGTGGAGTGGTATAACTGTTGCCGTGCACCATTCAGTGGGCACAAAGCCTGATGCAAGGCTATTATTTTACATGGTGCTTAAGTGAGGAGCCAGTTTGTTCTGAAGTTCATGTAAAACGCAGCCTGGGATGTTGTCCGGTCCCATGGATGCTGTGTTTTTGGCTTTAGAGAGTGCAGCTTTTACCTGCGTAGTTGTGATTACAGGGACTCTGCATTCTTCCTGTATACATATGGGTCCTTTAGGGAGTGGGGTAAAGTTAGCACTGAACCCATCTGCCAGGATGTTGGCAATATCAGTTGGTTCTGTAATTTTTGTGCCGTTGTGCTGCAACTCAGAGCAGATCCAGGTGTTGCCATTGAGATTCTTGACATAGCTATAGAATGCTTTGTGGTTGTCCTTAGAATTAGTGGCAATTTTGTTTTCATAGCTAGCTTTGGAGGATCTTATAAGGGATCTCAGCTTCTTACTGAGGCTGACCAGGGAGCTCCTCCACTCATGGGATTTTTACTCTCTTTTGCAACAGTTTCTTCCTTCTATTGTACAGTTTGTTTATGGCAGGGGATCACCAGATTGGCTTCCTGTTTTGGGAGGATAGCGTCTTGGTTCTGTTTGGGATAGCATGATCCACGCACTCGTGTAAGTGCTTATAGAGTGCATTTGTGTAGGGTTCAGCAGTTGGGTGTCATGAAGTTCACCACTTCTGTCTTAAGAAGCATGAAGTTGGCTTTGGAGAAATTTTTTACCGTAGTTTCCTTAATGGGGGGTGGGGGCAGGATGTGGATATCAAGGATGATTAGCTTATGGTCGGATTGGACCAACGAGGAATTGACTTCAGGTGTGGAACACTGGTCACTCATTTTGGTAATGACTAGGTCTAGGATATTGTTGCCCCCGGTGGGGGTGTGGATAAGTTGATCCAGGACATTGGAGTTTATGAATTCCAGAAAGTGTTGAGCTAAGGAGTTGGTGCACGAGTAGTTTTCCCAGCTAATGGTGGGGTAGTTGAAGTTGCCCATTATTAGGGTGTTTGGTTGAACCCTAATATTTTCCAGTACATCAAGAAAAGAGGAGTGGGAATCCTAGGGCATGGTGGGGGATCTGTAGCAAGCTACAATTTGGATTGCAGTTTTGCCCAGAGTTAGTTGCACTTGGATAATCTTGGATGCATTATGCTGAGCAACTAGCCTGGTGGTGTGGATATCCTTAATGAATACGGACACACCTCCACCTTTGGTGTTTCGGTCCAGGTTACATGGCCGAAAAGTGTGGTATGAGTTATAGCCTGGTAGTGCAGGGGTGCTCTCTGGAGCCTTGAACCAGGTCTCAGTCACTGCACAGATATCGATATTCTCCATTTTAAGGAGTGCCTTGAGTGAGTGCATTTTTAGATTTAGACTTATAACATTGAGTAGCATTACCCTCAGTTTTTGCTTGCCTGTTCCTGTTACGGTGGTGAATTTGTTATTTGAACCTTGCCTAAAAAAGGCACTATAGGGGCAGCAAGAGCCTTAGCCAGTATCCGGAATCCCAGGGGCGACAGGTGCAGGCCATCTGTGGCAAAGCATCGTGGTCTGTCGACCATGTCATCCAAAGCAGACAGATACTGGATTCCCTTAGAATGACACCAAAAGCTTAGCCAATTGTTGAAGTTAATCATTTTGTCCTTGTACTGCGGTATCATTCTGGGCGATGGCAGAATGCTACTCAGGGCTAGGGTCATACCTGCCTGGGCTACAAGATCGGAGAGCTCTTCCATGTCTCTTTTCATGTAGTGCAGGGAGGTACATCTCAGGTCATTCACACCAACATGGACAATGACAAAGTCATATTTGTACTTGCTGTGGAGTGACCTGAGTGTGTGGGTTATGTGGCGGATCCTGGCACCCGACAGGCAGCTGACAGTAACCTTCTCCTTGTTTAGCCTGGTGAGTGGGACATCAGTGTGCCTGACTAGAGTCACCTATGATTAGTGTGTTGGGTACGTTGTTTTACCTTATTGGCTGTGGTTGAGTGGCACACCGAGCCTGTGGGCTGTGTCTCATTTGGGTTGTGTTGGGGGATTAAGGCTGCTTGTGTTTCTGCTTTGGATGTCTCTGTTGCTTAGACAGATTATTACTGAGCGCCTCCGCGAATGTTTTTGTGATAATATATGTGGATTTTGGTGGTGTAGATTTAGTGAGACTATGTGATGTGTGTGGTGTGGTGCAAATTTTTACCTTCTCCTCATGACTGTCAAGTTCAGTCTTGGCTGGAGAGAGCTTTGCCTCCAGTTTGGCTAGATAAGTGCATCTCTCACAGGTTGTAGTGTTGGGTGGTAGGAGGAGAGGGTTGTCTGTGTGCATGACACAATTTCTACATTGCCTCAACATGCCCAGATTCATCAGATAGACACAAGAGAACACTGGGAGCTGACCCTTGGACATGCCTGAATAAAAAAATATTTTCCACTAGATAAGTGAGGAAAGTGAATACAAGAGCTGTTTTTCTCTAAGCAAGTGAGAAACGTTAAGTACAAAAACTGTTTTCCTCTAGGTAATGAGGAAGGTTGAGTGCTATAGTAATTCATAGCTTATTTAGTGCTTACAAGTTCTGAACAAGTGCTGAGCACGAATAAGCAAATTTAAGTGCTAAAACTAAATCTGTATCTGCACTAGACGAGTTACAGGACAGAAACAAGTTCAAATGCAGGCTTTCACATCACATCAGAAAGTTGAGAGAGATGGAAGAGATTGCTCAAACGGCCAATAACTACAATTTCTGGGCCAGAACCACTCCTTATGTGGTAGACAGGTTACCTAGTGCTTACCACTCCCACTGATAAGCTAGAAGGCTTCCCTCCAACACAGAAAGGTTTGGGGTGCTCAGAAGCTTACATACAGTCCTGGATACAGCAAATCTGTATCTGGAACACTAGTTACAGGAAAGGTAAGAAACAGGCTTACAGTTTTTTTTTGTTTTGTTTTTTTTACAGAAAAGTAGTAAAAACAATTCACATGTAGTGCAAGCTAGCACACTTGAGTACGTAGCAATATTAGACCAAACAGTTTAAAAATGCAATTAAATTAAAAAGGACTAAAAGCAAGTGCAGAAAGAGTTTATTAGGTAGAATGTGGTAAAGAGATGGGACTGAGGGAGTGTCCCGGATCAAATCTACAGTGGGGCGGGCAACTGCAAAAGCCATCAAATTTAAACTACAAGCCAAAAATAGGGAGGGTGTGTGGGTGGGACAAAACAGTTTCAACAGAGATCTAAGCAACAACTAACAGTACAAACTCTAAAACCAAAAAAATATACTCAGCTCTGTATATTTGCAGATAGATTAGAAATCAGAACAGGGAGACAACAGTTTCAACAGAGATCTAATCAACAATTAAACTCTAAAACAAAAAAATATATATACTCAGCTCTGTATATTTGCAGATAGATTGGAAAGCAGTCTCTCAGAACACAGATTCCAGCAATTACATGCAGGCTGTTACTAACAGGTCTAATTTTATGCAAGTGATCCTCGAGTTAGAGAACACCCAAGCTGTAAAAAAACAGTTATACCAACTGAAGACACGGCAGAAAATAGGGGGGGGGGGGCAGTTTCAACAGAGATCCAAGCAACAACTAACAGTACAAACTCTAAAACCAAAAACATATACTCAGCTCTGTATATTTGCAGATAGATTGGAAAGCAGTCGCTCAGAACAGGGAGACAACAGTTTCAACAGAGATCTAAGCAACAATTAAAATCTAAAACCAAAAAAATACCCAGCTCTGTATATTTGCAGATAGATTGGAAAGCAGTCTCTCAGAACACAGGTTAATGGAAACTAAGTTATATTTTAGAAAATTAAATCTAGCTATGTATTTCTATAACAAGGAAGGACATATTTCTTTTGTTGATATGGGTTGTCAGATTAGAAAGCCAAGTATTTTCAACCACCCACTACATCTGATATTGGCTATTGTGGAGGAAGCTGTCATTGATGACTTATTTAAATTACAGGCTACACTTAGTAATAGAAGACATATTGGTCATAATTTGACTAAGGATGAGTATGTATTATTCCAACATTTGATCAATGATAGATCAATGAGAATTATGCAACCAGATAAAGGTGGGGTAGTACTGTATGATTCCCTTGAATACTGTAACAAAATGATGAGCATTTTGTCTGATACAAATACACATACTTCGTTATCTGTTAATGAAATTAACATAGCTTATCAAATAGATTCTTATATAGAAGGATATTTATTAGAAGGACATATTAATAGATCAGTATATGAATTTTTTAAAGTAAAAAAACATATTATGGCAACTATATTTGGTATACCAAAAGTCCACTAGAATACAGAAAATCCACCATTCCATTCAATAGTGTCTGGTAGTTTATCTAAATTATATCCATTTGGAGTAATTACTGATAATTGTCTTAAATCCATCTGCAGCAGAGTAGACCACTTACTTGTGGACTTCTGGGATTTTTTTTTAAGTAGACTGAAGGCAGACATTTGGAGAAGAGACTTGATATTTCTAACAACTGATATAGTGGATTTACATACATGCATTCTTAAGGACCTGGGACTAGAAATGTTTTTTGATAGTGTTAATAGACTTTCTGGGCTACATAACGACAAAGCCAATTTGGTGTTGGAAATCATGAGTTTAGTGTTAGAAAATAATTTTATATTTTTTTTTGAAGGGGAGTACTATAAACAGGTACAAGGTGTAACTATGGGAGCCTCTTGTGCTCCCATATTTGCTAATTTAGTTCTATTAGAATGGGAAAACAAGCACATTGTGAACAGTATGTTTAAAGATTATATACAGACTTATCTAAGATTTTGGACAACATATTTGTGTTGTGGAAGGAACCCCAGGAAGAAATTAAACACTTTATTGACTACTTGAATGGAATTACTTCCTTTCTGAAATTTACTTATCAAACTAGTTCTGAGAGCATTAGTTATTTAGACACAGTTATAACTCATATCGAAGTCAAGTTTAAATCCAATATTTTTAGGAAATTCACCTTCTCCAATTCTTAACTGGAGTATTCTAGCGGTCATTCCCCAAAACAGAAGAAGAATATTATTAAGGGACAGATAAGAGCAACCAGGATGATATCAGTATTTGAGGATGTCGTAAAAGAAATGGACAAGTTATGTTTTCTGACAGAGGGTACCCTGATTTTCTTATTCAGGATACAAAAGCCTATGTTATGTCTAGATGGGGCCAACAATATAACCATTGTTGGGTAATGAAATAGTTAAACAGAACAAAGGACGGGACAGAGGGAATATTGTGAGAGCTTTAATTTTAAAATATGGTGAACATATTAATATGGTTAAGGACATTTTATAGAAAATGGAACATTTTTAGAGCTAATCCTGATTTACATAATCTCTTGGGCCTCAAACCAATGTTTGTATGAAAGGCTGGGTTTAATTTTAAGAATAGATTTCAAGGACAAGGTAAGTATCGATTATAGAACAGAGATGAGAAGAGTATGACAAGAAAATGTGGGTCATGCAATCAATGTTCGTTTATATTGGAGGCGGACCATTTAATACTCGAGAATGTTATAGAGAGTAAGGTGTATTTTAGAAAAAGGGAACTGTTTGACCAAGAAAGTTGTTTACCTGGCTAAATGCCGTGAATGCCCGGCATTTTATATTGGTAAGACCGCTAGATCCTTAAAGTGTCCCATTTATGAACATTTGTATAATATTTCAAAAAAATGTGCCAAAACTGCTTTACGTAAACATTTGTTACAAAGCCCCAATTGTACTGGTTTCTTCACTGCTATAATTTATCAGGTGAATATTAATCTTAGGGGAGGGGACGAGATACTGTTAGATGAGAAGGAAATGAAATGTAAGCTAAAATTAAATGCCACTAGAGTGCCTGGATTAAATTATTCTATTTCTATATTGCCTATGCTTAAGCTTAAAGTTAAATGCTATCACAGAAATGTTAATTGTATTTATATTGATTTGGTTGTTAAAATATTGAATAATCTTTTAAAATGTTTTAGAGTAGTAGTAATTTGTATTTAAATTTATTAAAATATAGTTTTTAGATAAGTTTTTTAAAATTGCACTGCATTTCATTTACATATTTAATTAATTGATTGATTGATAGAATGTCACATGAGCAGCATAAAGATGGTGTTTGTTGAGTTGTTTCTTGTTTTGATGAAGTCTACCTTGAGTAGATGAAAGCGCTTAACCATTAAAATATTTTATTTACCAGTCCCGTGTATTGTGGCTATTGGTGTATACTAACTTACAGAAAAATTACAATTTTAGTCATAAAATTAATAAATTAGGAAGGCTTTCCCTAAAGGGGACTTAACTGCCCAGCTCTCGAAGGACTGCTAGTTGACTAACAGAAACAAAAGAACCACTGAAGAAGAGCTTGTTCTGGCAGCAAAAAAGCTCTGAAGTGTTTTTAATTTTCAAACTGTCTTTTATATGGAGGGGTTTGTGCGTTCCTGGCAGCTGGAGTGCATGGAATGTGCCAAGAGCTCTGGGAAGGTAACCGGTGCAGGGGGTATCAGTGAAGTAGCTTAGGTTACTGTAATGGTGATCCATGAACTGATCATCATACTTTCTTCCTCATAACTGCAAGGCATTCTACCACTGTAGGACACTTGATGCAAAACTACCCAGAGCATATTTTATTAAGTTGTATAGGTCTGATGCTCCCACATCCCAGAGAAGCCAATGTTCCTTCCAAAAGCAAAGAATGAAAGAAATGTTGTCTTTCCATAGGGTCCTGGTAATGTACCATATCACAGCCCCATCCACCAAATGATCGCCCCATCAACATGAATCCCTTACACTCTGCTTTGTTTTCTTTACTCTTGTACTAACACTTTACATGATCTTGAAAATTTACATCCTGGAAGACATTTGTAAAACATTTTTGTTCTGGATTTACATACAGGATAACACTCCTTTAGAATTAAAATTGGACTACTCACTTAACGTTAACTGAATAATCTTTAATTTTGGTCAATTTAATATAAAAATCTTTTATTCTGGCTACTTAACAATATAACAATGATGTAACCAAACTAGAAGCCGAAAAAAAGTGAAAACTGTTTATTGGAGCACAGCAACAGAAACAGAAGGTTTAGCGCTTTCATCCGTCTGGACATCATCAGAACAATGAACCAGCCCATTCAATCAGTATAAATAGTAATTAAAACCATTACACGACTCTAAGCTCATTAATTAAACAAATACTAATAAAAACTGTGAATAATCCGTTCTAAGATAAAAACTATTTAAATAAAAATACTAAAAGTTCAAGTACAATCACATTAACATTCTAAACATTTTAGAAATAAAATAGGTGAAATGGAGCAAGAGTCATTAAGACCTGGCTCCACTAGGGAATTTAGCTTGAGTTGCCATTTCAGTTCCCTCACTAGTAATTGTTCTTCCACAATTCTACCCCTATCATCCCCTCTTAAGCTGTTCTATGACAAAATACCCAAATTTGTGTCCAGGTTTTTTTTGGATATGTCTGAATAAAGCATTTGTCTTTTTATTTTTAATATCTCTTTCATGTTCGTATATTCTTTCTCTCAGCCATCTAATAGTTTTGCCTATGTAATAGGCAGAACAATCCAAGCAGCAGGCAGCATAAATAACCCATTTGGTGTTACAATTATATTTCTCCTTAATGAGAACCTTAAACCCATTAAGAAAAAACTGACAGCCTACTAATATATGAGGACAAGTTCTACAACATCCACACTTGGACTACCTCGGGTGCCAGATGAAATACAATCCCTACTATGTGTTCTCTCCAATAACTGTTTGAAACAAAGGTCCTTCCTATAAACCACAATTGGTTCATCACCTAATAATCTACACAATTGGGGGTTCGCAGATATCAGTAGCCAATTATTTCTCACTGTTTGTACTATTTCATGACTATCCAAAGAAGAGGTACAAATAAAGGACCTATTGTACTTATTTACATGACACACCTGAATTTCACTTGTGGTAGCATCAGAGCCCACACCTAAGTTCCCAGTGATACTATCTTGAACTCCCCTATTATTATGATACAACAAAGGGAAGTAAAATTCACGCCTCTAGAGAAGCACAAGGGGAAAGAGCAACTGTTGAACTGAGGCAGTCTGAACGTATTCAGGCTCAAAGGGCAAATGTTTCTTCTTCAAACAACGCTGGATACTCTTGAGGATTTTTACCAGCAACAAGGGGAGAGACCCAAGGCAGGGTTCAAGAGGAATGGCTCGACTTGGAAACAGTAGAGCTGAATGAGGGCAACTTAGCCGTTACAGATGGCATTAATAACACAAAACAGGTACTGAACTCAAATAAAGACTTTGCCATTTTTAACTTTTTTGGTAAAGATTTTACTGTTGAGCTCGTCGATTTACTGGCAAAGGGGTTTGGATTTATTCCTGCCAGCAGGGCTAAAATTGATCAGACTTTAATTAACTTGAAACTTTATATTCGCAAGCTTAATATGGCTGTGTTTTTAATGCAAATGGTACTAATGTGAATAATGTTTGTTCAAGTAATGTTTTAAAAAGATCTAGCAAATTCAACCCCCCACTACATGGAGTTCTGTTGACCTATGAACAAGTGTGTAGTAATGAATTTAGGAGCATTATCCAAAAACCAGGGAAGAATTATGTCAACTTGAGTGAAACTGAAAAACAGTTGTTGTCGGAATTTATGTATGACAAATCTTTGCGTATCATGAAACCTGACAAGGGGGGAGGGGTGGTTATCATGGACCTAATTGATTATAACAATAGGATGAATGCATTATTGTTAACTGATACTTATCAAGAAATCTCTAGAAATTAACTTAATGTGGCCTATGCCAGAACTGATGTAGAGTTATTAGACATGCTGTTTCGAGGGCAGATTGGTTTAGATGAGTATGATTTTTTGCAGAACAAATGGCCTGTGATGGCAGGTATATTCGGGATTCTTAAAATCCATAAGGATATACAACCCCCCTGACCTATTGTGGATGGTAATAGGTGTAAGACTTACTACTTTTCCAAGTTTATAGACCATTGGTTAAAAACATCTGTGGGGTTTCAGGCTGATTATATTTTGGTTACTATTGACGTTTGTGACCTACACTCTGTCAGCCCACATCACACTGGGCTTAGATGGTTCGAGGATATTTTGGCAGAGATAGTGCTAATATGATCTTGGGATAAAATACCTATCAGTGTCCTCATGGAATTGGTCTTGTTAAACAATGCTTTGTTCTTTGAGGGACAACTGTTTAGACAAGTCAAGGGTGTAGCAATGGGGGCAGCTTGTGCCCCCAGTTTTGCAAATCTAGTTATGAGCTTTTGGGAAAAACATTTTGTGCTCAATTCCCCTTTTTGCCCTGGGTTTGCCTTTTACACCCGCTTTCTGGATGATATTTTTATTGTCTGGAAAGATAGTGAAGAAAGACTTAACAGCTTTTTCCAATACATTAATTCCACAACGTCATTTTTAAGATTTGCTCATGGGTATACTGATTTAAGTATTTCTTATTTGGACGTGACTATTACTAAGGAGTTGAGAAAGAAGTGTCTAGTATCTAATATTTTTCGTAAAAGCATCTTTTCTAATAGCTATTTACATTTTGAAAGCCACCATCCTCATTGCCAGAAGAAATCAGTAGTAAAAGGTCAACTGGTTAAAGCTTACCAGAATGACTTCTGAGGATGAGGTTTTTGAGGATGAATGTCTGATTCTTTTGGAAATGTTTATTAAGCGGGGGTATCCCATGGAATTTTTAAAACCTACATTTGAAGTGGCAAGTAAGAGGAAAAGTAGATTTTACCTCCCTTTGTTATATCATAATAGTAGGGGAGTTCAAGATAGTGTCACTGAGAAATTAGGTGTGGGCTCTGATGCTACCACAAGTGAAATTCAGGTGTGTGATGGAAATAAGTACAATAGGTCCTTTATTTGTACCTATTCTTTGGATAGTCATGAAATTGTACAAACAGTGAGAAATAATTGGCTACTGATATCTGCGATCCCCCAACTGTGTAGATTATTAGGTGATAAACCAACTGTGGTTTATAGGAAGGACCTGTGTTTCAAACAGTTATTGGACAGAACACATAGTAGGGATTGTATTTCATCTGGCACCCGAGGTATGTTCAAGTGTGGATGTTGTAGAACTTGTCCTCATATATTAGTAGGCTGTCAGTTTTTTTCTTAACGGGTTTAAGGCTCTCATTAAGGAGAAATATAACTGTAACACCAAATGGGCTATTTATGCTGCCTGCTGTTTGGATTGTTCTGCCTATTACATAGGCAAAACTATTAGATAGGTGAGAGAAAGAATATATGAACATGAAAGATATTAAAAATAAAAAAAAAGACACAAATGCTTTGTTCAGACATATCCAAAAAACCCTGGACACAAATTTGGGTATTTTGTCATAGAACAGCTTAAGAGGGATGATAGGGGTAGAATTGTGGAAGAACATTTACTTGTGAGGGAACTGAAATGGCAGCTCAAGCTAAATTCCCTAGTGGAGCCAGGTCTTAATGACACTTGCTCCATTACACCTATTTTATTTCTAAAAGGTTTAGAATGTTAATGTGATTGTACTTGAACTTTCAGTATTTTTATTTAAATAGTTTTTATCTTAGAATGGATTGTTCACAGTTTTTATTAGTATTTGTTTAATGAATGAGCTTAGAGTCATGTGTTAGTTTTAATTACTATTTATACTGATTGAATAGGCTGGTTCATTGTTCTGATGATGTCCTGACAGATGAAAGCACTAAACCTTTTGTTTCTGTTGCTGTGTTCCAGTAAACAGTTTTCACTGTTTTTTCGGCTTCTAGTTTGGTTACTAGTCCGTGAGGTGAGAAGTACTAATATAACAATGATGGCAATCAAAGCTGGGATACTTACTTCGAACTTCAAAATGATAATACTCATGGCTTTTGCAGATTGGCTGAGAAAAACAATGCCACGGGAGTTGTTTCCGGAGCTGAGGCAATAAGTAGTGTGTCACAAGTCCAACGATACCCACCACTGTATAGAGCACATAACTCAAGACAGGCTGGAAAAAAAAACAAGTAATACCACTTGACTTTTGTTAAGTTATAGTGAGGCAAATATCAAAAGCTTTGATCTTGTGGTGTACACAACTGTTCACTTCAACTGATCAGTATTCATAACATTCATGAAAAAAAATATGGGTCAGCAATAAAAGCAGCATCAACTCTGCATTATCATCAAAGTACAATCTAGGTGCTGTGCACACCAACCCCTGCTACTTTTACCCGACAAATGCAAGATCATTTTATTTTAAAGCAAGACAGAATCCACTGTAAACTATGGACTTATTTAAACTCTTCAACACTCACATCTGCAGTTCTGCTACCTCAGGGAGCATAATTATGACACCATACTTTAGGTGCATTTTTAAGAAAATCATTTTATATTTATTGGTGTCATGCAATTGTTTTAGACTGAGTTCATCTGGTTGTTGTGTAATCCGAAGTCTTACTTGTTACTAAAGATGAAATTGTTTAAAACACTAGGTGTGGTCACTTTTATTTCAATATATATTTTTTTGAAATAAAAGACCAGCTGTCAGAGCTTAAAAGTGAATACATAAAATAATAAAGAAAACATTCCTAATACAGATAAAATATGTAGAGAGCAGATCTATGGACAGAGGAAAGAAAATAGCAGTCAGTTATACAGAGGGGAATATTTAAAGAAGAACTCTCAGCTAGATGTATAAATCTTCCGGACTGTAGTTTATACACCCTTACTTTTCTAGGTTTCTAAAATACTGAGCAGAAGATGCAAACAAACTTTCAAGTGAAGTGGTCATCTCAATATCTACAGCAAGACAAGACTGTTTCTCAGTTTCAGATTCAAACATACATTCATTTCAGCTCATCATTCTTGTACAGAAACTCAGGATTTGTCAGATTACCTAATTTCCTTTGTCACAGAAAAAAGATGGAATTACATCATATATTTATTTATTTCACATTTGTTAACCGGGTTAGTCCAACTGGGTAAGAAATTACCCATTTTCAGTGGAGCCCCGAGGGGAAAAGCCCCAAACAAAACCTACAAATACATACAAATAGAGACAAGTTAACAATATAAAGAGCAAAACAAACTTATGGATACAATGGATAAGAAAAATAAATGTAATCCAAGGAATAGTACATAGCTATATACAAGGTCAGAAGAAGGAAAGTGCAAAAGAAGAGAGGAGTAGAGGAGGAATGAAGTGATCTAGAGGGAGGAGAAAAAAAAAAAGAAGAGCAGTAGGATAAAGTAAATTATATAAAGAGGGAAGGTATAGAAAGAAGAGCAGATTGGATAAAATAAGATAAGAAAGAGGAAAAGGTCTTAATGATAAGTCTAGTGGAGAAATGGGAATATGGAAAGGGGGAAGTTAAGTAGGATGGTTACAGGTACATATAGGGTTGTTATGCAGGTACAAAATAAGGTCATGTTTGGGGTTAGGAAGAGAGGTATGACATCTAATATGGAGTGGAAGATTATTCCAAATAAGGGAGATTGAGTGTTTATAAAGTATTTTACCTATGTTAATATTGGGTTTATAGACTTGTAGGAAGAGTTTATCAGAGCTGTGCAGGGATCGGGGAGGGGTGTACCAGGAGATCAGGTTGGACAGAGATGGACAGTCAGAGTTAGAATTAAGAATTCGGAAAGCTTGGATCAACTGACATCTAGTCAGAAGGTGTGGGAATTCGAGCCAATGTAGTTTTTTGAGAGCAGAACAGTGAAGGGATTTATAGGAGCTGCTGGTGACAAATCTAGCAATTTTGTTATAAGTTTGGTCAAGTTTTGCTAGCAGGTTATATTGTAAATTGGAAAAGAGAGGGGAGCCATAGAGGAGGACGGGGAGGAGATAGGATTGGGCTAGCAGTAGTTTAGAGCTGGAGGTCAGGAATTTGCTGTTTCTCTATAACATGCCCAGTTTTTGGTGTGTTTTCTTTATAGAATGAAGTATGTGGAGGTCTAGTTTGAGCTTGTCATCAATGATGACACCTAGGAGTTTAGTGTGTAAATCTGGTGATATGATGGTGCCATTTAGTGAGGATATGAGAAAAGTGGATTTGTGATGGGCTATAGCTTTAGGTAGGAATAGTAAGAGCTTAGTTTTAGAGGGGTTAAGGATAAGCTGATTGTTGGAGAGCCACTTCTCAACAGAGTGAAATGAAGAGTGGGTGATATGGTGGAGGTTATTGATAGAGTCAGAAATAGAAATCAGAGTTGAATCATCTGCATACTGTATGATAGGGGAGAGACTGCTGGCAGTGTGTAGGCCATTGGTGAAGAGGTTGAAAAGGAGGGGGCCAAGAATTGAACCTTGAGGAACTGGCAGAAAGGGTGAGAAGGAATTTTGTCATTTAACTGCTTGTCAGCGACTGGACAAGTAACTAGAGAACCAATTTAGAGTGGGGATAGAAATGTTCAGCTGAGAAAGTTTGTGAAGTAGAAGCTTGTGAGAAACAGTGAAAAGGCAAGACACAAGTTTATTATTGTCTCTGGCCTCAGCTACTGTATGAGAAAAAGATAAAAGTGCTGTGTTAGTACTGTGTTTGGACCTAAAACCATGCTGGGTGTTGGTTAAAAGATTGTTGTGAGTTAGGTGGGAAAGCAGTTGAGAATTAATACACTTTTCTAGAATTTTGGAGATGGGAGAAAGAATAGCAATGGGAAGGAAGTTAGATGGTTCTGTGGAGTTTCCACCCTTATGTAGTGGGATAGTACAGTATTCTTTCCAAATGGAGGAAAAAATAGATTCTTGGATTGAGCGGTTTATTAGAATGGAGACAGGAAGGGCCACAGAGTTAACAGCAATTCTTAGGAATTGGGAAGGAAGGTTATCAGGGGCGGGGGAACAAGGTTTGAGTTTACTAAGGAGAGTTTTAATATAACTAACAGATACAGGTTTGAGCAAGAAGGGGTCAGAGAGGTTACAGGAGTCAGATTGGGGATATGGAGAAAAAGTGGGTGTGGTAATAGAAGTGATAGTACTGGAAGTGGAATTAGAAGTGGGGTTGGGAATATTAGAGGTGTTAGGTACAAGTTTAGAAATGGTATTAATAAAGTAGTGATTAAAATGAATGGCGGTATCTGAGGGAGATTGATTGGGAAAAGGATTGGGGATTGTGGGTGAGCCAGGGTTGGGAAGAGTTTTTATGGCTGACCATAACTTCTGGAGGTTAGCAAGTTTCAGACATTGATTAGAGGTAAAATCTTCTTCTGTCCTGGTTGACTCTTTTTTTGTAAGGTTTCTAAGTTCCACGTAAGATTGAAGGAAGACAGATGATTTGTTTTTTTGATATTGTTTCAAAGTGGCATCTCTTTTATGCATAAGGTGGAAGGTTTCTTTGGATAGCCAGGGGGCATGTTTAGCTTTGACTTTTATTTTTCTGATAGGGGCCAGAGAGTTGAGTATGTTTAGGAATGTCTGGTTGAAGTGGCTAACTGCATCATTTAAAGGTAAAGAATATAGGCAGGACCAGTTAATATTTGAGAGAATTTTGTTAAAGGAAGTGATACTGAAATTTCTTTGTTTATGGATGTATTTAAAGAGATGAGAACAAGTGAGTTTGGGTGAGTACGTAGTAATGTGAATATAGTGTACCCGGCTGGTGGCACAAATTAGGAGAATTTACGAGAATCCAGTTTAAAATAGAATTGGAGTGTTTTTTCCAAGGCGGGTGGGGGAAGAAACAAGTTGAGTAAAACTGTGTAGGTTGAGACTATGAGACGGTGTATCAGAGTTAACTAAGTTCCAGTCAATATTTACATCCCCAAGTATAATAGTTTTAAAGGGGATGTGATGAAAACACCAAGATAAGATGTTTTCAAGGATGGTGATATTATTCCCTGGGCCTGGTGGAATATAGATTGAGGCTATGGCCATTTTTTGGTAGTTGTTGAGATGACAATTTACTACGAGTAGCACTGCAGGGTGGAAGGAGGGAGGGGAAACAAAGTGGTAAAATATTGAGAGAGTCAGAAAAAAGAATGGAGACACCACCTCCTTTTTTGCTAGGTCTGTCCTGTCTGTAGATATATGAACCTTGGGGGTGGGGGGATATCTCAGAGTTGTGGATGTGGGGGTTTAGCCAAGTTTCAGAGAGATAAAATGTGTTAAAATTATATTTGTTTCCTTCTCACACAACCAAAAAATGAACTAGCTACCACTACAAGAGGGGATCCCTTTCAAATTCAGAGGGTTTCTCTGTATTTATAAACGAGTCACGTATCTTTGAATGTATTACTGCTCAATACCCGTGTTGTTTGGCTTCTGCTACATACCTACAATCAACTGCATTACTAGCTGAGTTAAGTACAAACTTGCAGTGTTAAAGATTGTACTACATTTCATTTTTCTGTCTATTTAATTGTTTCATTGAATACTGTGTCTGTGTCTCTAACTAGTTTATTTTTCTATTTAATTGTTTCATAGAATACTGTGGTCTCTCTCTGTCACTGCAGTTAAGTTTCCCGCTCGCCCTCCCTGTTCTTGTTGTGGTATTAATCTTGGTGGCTTTGGAATTGCCTGCCCATCCTGTAAATTTGTGTTTGAACACTCCTTCTGGGTCTATATCATTTGCTCAGTCAACCGAGTACAGTGAGATCATATTTTGACTTCAGACACTCCTACCAGTCCCATCTGGTCAGCTCTATCCCAGCTCTATTCCAGTCTAGAGTCACTAGCTTACTCTACTTAATACAGAGAGAATATTTGTGAAGGACAAGCCACTTATGTCCATAATTTTGAATTATCGTCTGCCACTCAGGTCCTTAATTTTGAATTATCTTCTGCCACTTAGATCCTTAATTCTGAATTATCTTCTGTTTCTCCTTTCTCCCTTTCTACGTTCCAAAAAAAAAAAATTCTAAGCTTGTTTCCTGCCTTTCCTGCAACTAGTCTAGTCCAGACACAGATTTGTTGTAACCAGGACTGTGTGTATGCTTCTGAGCCCCCCCAAACCTTTCTGTGTTGGAGGGAAGCCTTCTAGCTTATCAGTGGGAGTGATAAGCACTAGGTAGCCTACTTACCACAAGAGTGGTAGTTTATTGGCAGTTTTTCCATCTCTTTCAACTTTCTGGTTTAAAAGCCCAAGTTTGCGCTTGTTTCCCACCTTTTCTGTAACTAGTCTAGTCCAGATACAGATATGCTGCATCCAGGACTGTTTGTAAGCTTCTGAGCCCCAAAAGCCTTTCTGTGTTGGAGGGAAGCATTGTAGCTTATCAGTTGGAGTGATAAGCACTAGGTAGCCTATCTACCACAAGATCCAGGTACAGATGTTTTGTTTTATCACTTGAATTTGTTTATTCGTGCTCAGCACTTATTCAGAACTTGTTGTTAGCACTAAATAAGCTACAAATTACTACAGCACTCAACCTTCCACTTCACCTAGAGGAAAACAGTTCTTGTACTTACTTTCCTCACTTGCTTAGAGAAAAACAGCATTTATACTCACTTTCCTCACTTGTCTAGAGGAAAGTAGTTTTTTATTCACGCATGTCCAAGAGTCAGCTCCCAGTGTTCTCTTCTGTCTATCTTATGAATCTGGAAATATAAAATGTAGCAAACAGCAACGATAAAATCCAAAATAGCAGGATACAGATTCCCCAACACTCGAGACTCGAATACCAATAAAAACAAGAAATTTATTCAAAGAGGGAGCAAAAAACACTAAAAGCTCTTATGCAGGGTTAAGCGCTTTCATCTGTCACATCGCAGATTTCATCAGAACCAATAAGCTCCTACAGTCCATTCATTTTAAAGCCTTTTAGGCGCCAAAAAATCTCAATTTTAAAAACAATTGACTAATTGTAAACAATTAGAAACAATACTGGCTACATAATAATGTCTACTTATATTATACTTATAAAATAAATTGATGTTCAAAATTCTTGTATACATTCATCTTTCACATTAAAAGTCTGACCATAAGAATAATGTTAGAATACACTGTTGTCCTAAAATATAGGGTTTAAATAATGCAGGAATAAATACTGTAGATCATTCTATATCTTGTGTATACACGTTTTATATATATATATATACATATGAAAAAATGTATATAAAAATATATTAATATATATAAAAATCAATATACAAAAGTGTACTGAAAATGTGCAAATGTGACTTATTCATTACAAGAGCTATTTAAAACATATACACACCTTCAGTATACTACCTGAGTGGATTACTTAGTCTATTAAATAACCTATGTTTGATTATATTAGTAAATACTAAACTCGTATATAAAATATAAACATATAAACATAGGAGAATTGGGTAACATACAAAAATATACAAAAATATATATAAAAATGTCAAAAAGGCTAGCAAATTCATATTATAGTACCACCTGTAAGAGCATCTTTTTTGTTCTACAGTGCTAATTCAATGCAAGAAAGGGTTTTAGGCTGATATAATCATTTATGCCAGGTGGTGTAGTTGCATCCGTACATATTTGCCATTTACTTTCTATCCAGGCCAGATATGTCTTCCAATTCCCACCTCTGTCACTAATCTCTACCTGGTCTATAATGATTATATCAGCCTAAAACCCTTTCTTGCATTGAATTAGCACTGTAGAACAAAAAAGATGCTCTTACAGGTGGTACTATAATATGAATCTGCTAGCCTTTTTGACATTTTTATATATATTTTTGTATATTTTTGTATATTTTCGTATGTTACCCAATTCTCCTATGTTTATATGTTTATATTTTATATACGAGTTTAGTATTTACTAATATAATCAAACATAGGTTATTTAATAGACTAAGTAATCCACTCAGGTAGTATACTGAAGGTGTGTATATGTTTTAAATAGCTCTTGTAATGAATAAGTCACATTTGCACATTTTCAGTACACTTTTGTATATTGATTTTTATATATATTAATATATTTTTATATACATTTTTTCATATGTATATATATATATATATATATATATATATATATATATATATATATATATATATATATATATATATATATAACGTGTATACACAAGATATAGAATGATCTACAGTATTTATTCCTGCATTATTTAAACCCTATATTTTAGGACAACAGTGTATTCTAACATTATTCTTATGGTCAGACTTTTAATGTGAAAGATGAATGTATACAAGAATTTTGAACATCAATTTATTTTATAAGTAGAATATAAGTAGACATTATTATGTAGCCAGTATTGTTTCTAATAATTGTTTACAATTAGTCAATTGTTTTTAAAATTGAGATTTTTTGGCGCCTAAAAGGCTTTAAAATGAATGGACTGTAGGAGCTTATTGGTTCTGATGAAATCTGCGATGTGACAGATGAAAGCGCTTAACCCTGCATAAGAGCTTTTAGTGTTTTTTGCTCCCTCTTTGAATAAATTTCTTGTTTTTATTGGTATTCGAGTCTTGAGTGTTGGGGAATCTGTATCCTGCTATTTTGGATTTTATCTTATGAATCTGGGCATCTTGGGAAAATGTAGCAATTGCCTCATGTACCCAGACAACCCTCTCCTCCTACCACCCAACACTACAATCTGTCAGAGATGCACTTATCGAGCCAAACTGGAGGTAAAGCTCTCTCCAACCAAAACTGAACTTGACAGTCAAGAGAAGAATGTAAACACTTGCACCACACCACACTCATCACATAGTCCCACTAAACCTACACCACCAAAATCAACACACAGAAACACAAAAACATTTGCGGAGACTCTCAGTAATAATCTGCTCAAGCAACAGAGACCTCCAAAGCAGAAACACAAGCAACCTCCACCAACACAACCAAAATGACACATAGCCCACAGACTCAGTGTGCCACTCAACCACAGCCCATAAGGCAAAACAACGTACCCAACACACTAGTCATAGGTGACTCTATAGTCAGGCGCACTGATGTCCCACTCACCAGGCTAAACAAGGAGAAGGTTATGGTCAGCTGCCTGTTGGGTGCCAGGATCCGCCACATAACCCACACACACAGGTCACTCCACAAGTACAAATATGACTCTGTCATTGTCCATGTTGGTGTGAATGACCTGAGACGTACTTCCCTGGACTACGTGAAAAGAGACATGGAAGAGCTCATCGATCTTGTATACCAGGCAGGTATGACCCTAGCCCTGAGTAGCATCCAGCCAGCGCCCAGAATGATACCACAGTACAACAAAAAAATGATGGACTTCAACAACAGGCTAAGTTTCTGGTGTCATTCTAAGGGGATCCAGCATCTGTCTGCCTGGGACGACATGGTCGACAGACCACGATACTTTGCCAGAGATGGCCTGCAACTGTCACCCCTGGGATTCCAGGTACCGGCTAAGGCCCTTGCTGCCCCTACAGTGCTTATTTAAGGCAAGGTTCAAATGACAAATGCACCACCATAACAGGGATAGGCAAGCAAACACGGAGGGTAATGCTACTCAATGTTAGAAGTCTACATCTCAAAATACCCTCCCTCGAGGCACTCCTTAAAATGGAGAACATCGATACCTGTGCAGTGACTGAAACCTGGTTCAAGGCTCCAGAGAGCACTCCTGCATTACCAGACTATAACTCATACCACACTTTTCGGCCACCTAACCTGGACTGAAACACCAAAGGCAGAGTTGTGTCTATATTCATTAAGGATATCCACACCTCCAGGCTAGCTGCTCAGCACAATGAATCCAAGGTTATCCAAGTGCAATTAACTCTGGGCAAAACCGCAATCCAAACTGTAGCTTGTTACAGATCCCCCACCATGCCCCAGGATTCCCACTCCTCTTTTCTTGATATACTGGAAAATATTAGGGTTCAGCCAAACACCTTAACAATGGGCGATTTCAACTACCCCACCATTAACTGGGAAAACTACTCATGTACCAACTCCTTCACACAACGCTTTGTGGAATTCATAAATTGCAATGCCCTGGATCAACTTATCCCCACCCCCCACCGGGGCAACAATATCCAAGACCTAGTCATTAACAACATGAGTGACAAGTGTCCCACACCGGAAGTCAACTCCTCGTTGGTCAGATCTGAACATAAGCTAATCACCCTAGATATCAACATCCCGCCCCACCCCCCATTAAGGAAATCACAGTAAAAAAATTCTCCAAAGCCAACTTCATGCTTCTTAAGACAGAAATGGCAAACTTCATGACACCCATGCAGATGGACAATACAGTTACAACTGCTGAATCATACACAAATGCACTCTACACGAGTGCATGGATCATGCTATCCCAAACAGAATCAAGATGCTATCCTCCAAAAAAAGAAAGCCAATCTGGTGGTCCCCTGCCATAAACAAACTACAACAGAAGGAAGAAACTGTTGCAAAAGAGAGTAAAATCCCATGAGTGGAGGAGTTCCCTGGTCAGCCTCAGTAAGAAGCTAAGATCAATTATAAGATCCTCCAAAGCTAGCTATGAAAACAAGATCGCCACCGATTCTAGGGACAACCACAAAGCATTCTATAGCTATGTCAAGAATCTCAATGGCAACACCCAGATCTGCTCTGAGTTACAGCACAACGGCATGAAAATTACAGAATCAACTGGCATTGCCAACGTCCTGGCAGATAGGTTCAGTGCTGACTTTATCCCCTTCTCACCCCCTAAAGGGCCCATAACTATACAGTAAGAATGCAGAGTCCCTGTAAACACAACTACACAGGTAAAAGCTGCACTCTCTCTAAAGCCAAAAACACAGCATCCATGGGACTGGAGAACATCCCAGGCTGCATTTTACACGAACTTCAGAAGGAACTGGCTCCCCACCTAAGGACCATGTTCAATCATAGTCTCACATCAGGCTTTGTGCCCACTGAATGGCGGACAGCAACAGTTATCCCACTCCACAAATGGGGAACCACCACTGATCCCAGGAACTATCGCCCTATTAGCCTGACGAGCCAGGTCTATAAGGCCATGGAACGTATCATCATGGAACTCATAAAAAAAGACATTGGTAACCTCTAAACTCTGGATCCCACCCAGTTTGGGTTTGTGAAAGGCAGATCATACCTCCCGAACCTGACTGACTTCTTTGATGCAGTCACCAAAGCTGTAGTCGAGGGTAAGGTGGTTCACACAGCCTATCTTGACCTCGCCAAGGCTTTCAACACCATCCCCACATTCTGGAATTATAGCTAAACACACTACACTAGGTATAAATCCCTACATCACAAGATGGGTTGCCAACTGCCTCACTGACAGAACCCACACTGTAAAAGTTGCAGACTCCAAATCTGACTTCAAACCAGTGACAAGTGGAGTACCACAGGGTTCAGTCCTGCAACCTTTCCTGTTAATCTACTTCTCTGAAGTACAGGCTAACACAGAAGGCCTTTGGCTAACGAAGTTCACAGATACCGCAAACTAGGAGCCATAGTTGAGTCCCCAAATTATGTGGACATCCTACAAAAGGGACTCACTGAGAAAGATGCTTGGTGTCAGAGCCATGGTCTCAAGCTCAATGCCAAAAAGTGCATTGTCATCCCCTTTGGTAAAAACTCTGTACCATTGAACTACCACATAGGAGGCAGTCTACTTCACGCCGAATGTGTGATAAGAGACCTGGGGAACCAGGTGGACAGTAATCTCTCCTTTGATAATCACATTGGCACAGTAGTCAGGAAATCCTTCTACGGGGCACACCTCATCGCAAAAGGGTTCTCATCTAGGAAAAAAAGAGGTCATTGTTCACCTCTACTCAACACTCATTAGACCCATTATAGAGTACGATGCTCCTTTTGGAATGTACCTCACAAGGCATCTGCAGCAGCTGTGCCCCTTTTGGAATGTGCCTCACAAGGCATCTGCAGCAGCTGTGCCCCTTTTGGAATGTGCCTCACAAGGCATCTGCAGCAGCTGGAAAGGCCACAGAAGTACCTCACAGAGGATTACTGGCCTTTAACAGATGCCCTACACTGACAGTCTCAAAAAACTCCAGCTTTACTCTGGAGCATATCGTCTACTCTGAGGTGATCTCTGGCTAACATACAAAGCTATGTCAAACCCAGAGCTGTTGGACATGCTACACCTAAAGAAATCCCAATCCCTCCGAGCTATGCGCTCTAGGGACCTAAACCTTCTCACCACAATAAACAGGACATGCTGGAGGGATAGATTCCTGTCCCAGAAACTTCCCACACTCTGGAACAAGCTACCCATCTATGTCAAGCAATGTTCCTCATTAGCACTCCAAGAAAAATCTTGATAAGTGGATGGGAAACAAGAAATACACCCAGGGCATCACCTCTGCAGCTCTGCTCGACAGGGGCACAGGAAAATAACTTTCTTGGGTGGCGTAAGCCAGGGAACCTTGTTGGGTAGGCTTACTTAGGATCTTGGGCCGATAGCCTAGTACCTACCTATGAACCTATAAGATGAGTCTATTAACAGTCTACATATTAGTAACTACTTCCTTTTACAGTTATGGCCAGCTGTTGCTTTGACATGCACTTAACGGCATTTTATGACTTCAGTTTCCCTGTCTCCAAACCACTGTGTGGCTTAATTATATGTAAGCAGTTATGTAGGTTGAGGACTTGATTTACTCTGATCTATGCCAGAGACAAATGCCAACCATGGGATGGGTCTACTTGCCCCTATTGACTAGTGAGTGCCCACCATAAAGATCAGCCTGGATTACCTGGATATAAATGCTCATATTGATTAAAACAGAACAGGATACATGTACTGCCCAAGTCCACATGGACGGGACAACAGAAATAGAGAGGCTATTTAAGACTCCTGTCTGTCAAATTACTTAATGGTGGCAATCGTGCTGTTTGCCACGAGAAACAGTCATAAGCACACACACAAGAGTAGTCAGCAAGCAACTCAAGTATACTTTCTTCTTGTAAGGAAAGGGCACTGGAATACAATCAGAATTTGAAAGGCATCCCCAGTGAAATGAAATGATCAGCCCACAGCATATATACCACTGGTGGCCACAATTAGCTGCAAGCAGTGGTTAGAGAAGGTTCTAAGGTCAGACACTAGACTGAAGACCTAGAAACGGACTCTAATGAAATCACTTGTGGTTCTAACAGTTCGGGAAGAGGAGAGAATAGCTGGAGCACAAGAAGAATGGCAGTCTCAAAGCAGCATGTCTGAATACTACTGATCAGATTTGCAGCTTAGCCAGGTATGGAAATAAGGCACATAAAGAAAGGTGGTGGCAGAAAGCTGAAGTCCAGGACATTACCCAAAGAAAGGAGTGCAGGAAGTAGGAGATAATGAGAGAACAGGCTAACATGAAACTCTGGTTGGTTACCACAAAAGCTGCAAGAGCAGTTGCAGTGGCAAAGGAGAGGTTTCACAGAAACTCTACAAGCTTCTGGAAAGTAACATAGCAGAAGCTCTATCAGGATGCAAGGTAAAAACAGTAAAATAAAGACAGTTGGCAACATGCCATCTACCAGGAATGCTAGCAATGATGCGCTCAGCAATCCAGAGGACATCACAGGCAGATGGGAGTTCTTCATGTAGTTTCTTTCTGAATGAAGAAAATCCCAATAAAGTTGTACTACCCCATGCAGACACTACAATGGAAAAAAAAAACTCATCCTAGAAGAAATATGAATAGTTTTAAAGAAAATAAAGTCTTAGAAAGAAGCAGGCACAGATGATCTTATGGCAGATATGATCAGGATGCTGGGTGAGTTACAAAAGAAATGACTCCTGAGGGTGCTCGTCACAGTATAGACAAAAAGGCACATATTCAGATAACTGAATTAGTAAATATTCTACTGCAAGTGTATAAAAACAAAGAGGATATTTACAATTAGAGACAGTAAAGATTTCAAACTCCTGTCACACTGCATCAAAGTGCTGGAGGGGGTGACTGATACAAGAATATGCAGAAAAGCAGAAAGTAAGATGGAAGGATTTGGATTCGGATCAGGATAAAGTGCACAACTAACCTAATGTTTGTAGTGAGGTAGACAGCTGAGAAGTTGGAAATGAGGAAAGAGAAATAGGCACTCCTAGACTTGTAGAAAACATAAGACAAGCTCACAAGAAAGCTGATGCGCAAAATCGACAGCGACTTGCGTCGTGGTCAGGGCCTAGGTAAGGAATACAGTACGAATGAAAATCTTTATGAGGTATTTGCTTTCCACAAGATATACAATTATTGACTTTTACTAACATCGGTTTAGAGCAAGAAAAAGTTTCCCCAACGGTGTGCTTAGCTTTAGTTGAAGACTTCTATTCTGAAACTTGTTTGAAAATGAAAATTTCAGGAGTTGGCTGACCGGCACTTACGAACTGCTTCGGGCACCACACGGCAAGAAAGACTGCATGCTTTATACCCCTGACTACTTGACGTCATGGAAGATGAGACCACAACCGACGCAGGACCCAAGACTTTGATAATCAGGCCGAATGAGGGCTACTGCAAGCAGATAACCCAAATGTAATGACTGCAACAGTGAAATACGAAGAACATCAGTAGAAAGTAAGATGGAAGGATTTGGATTCAGATCAGGATAAAGTGCACAACTAACCTAATGTTTGTAGTGAGGTAGATAGCTGAGAAGTTGAAAATGAGGAAAGAGTAATAGGCACTCCTAGACTTGTAGAAAACAAAAGACAAACTCACAAGAAAGCTGATTTTTAGCAGTCCTGCAGTGGTTTGAAGTTTTAAAAACATTGGTAGAATCAGTGCAGGGTATGGACAATGACTCAAAAACATAAGTACAAGCAGTATTCATATTCTCAGAAGGGTTTCCAGTGGGAGTAGGTGTGCATCAGGGTTCAGCTCTAATCCCACTCCAGAGGTGAATAATAGGTAAATCAGTCTGCAGACTACTACATGCTTAGCCAATAACCAGAAATTACCAAAGGTGAGAATTAAACCTTGTACCTTGTATCTGTGAAGTAATTACCTTGAGCATTATTGTCAACCCTGTTCACACTAAGGATGACTACATTAACAAACAAGTCAGAAGGGACATCCAAACAGGCTGCTGAATGTAGAAAAAATGGCACTACAAGCAGACTCTGAATGGTCATGCTAGTAAACCATAAAAGACTGGAATGCAAAATTTGCAGCACATAGGATGAAACAGTACAGAAAGACAGTGGTCATAGCAGGAAATGGGAGAAATCAGGAGAAGCTAAAATTTTGACAGAAGGAAAAAAAAAAAAAAAAGAGTGGAACAATTTAACAGGGTTAAAGTATGTGGAAGGCGTGGCTGAGGAGAAAGGAAGCTTGAATAAGGATGTCAAAGCTAAAATTAGAGTTAATACAGCCAACTAGTCCAAAGTGTTGGGGTAGTGTGTGACAGAATACAAAAGAAGCTGAAAAGTAAGGTGTACAAAACAGTACTATGACAGGTGCTTCTGTATGACATAGAAACCTGAAAAGTGCATCTGAGAAAGCTTGAGGTGATGACTCCACTCATTGCAGTTGTTTAACAGACAGCCTCAATGACCACCAACCAACCTACTTACTCAGACAAAATATCAGTCCAACCAAATTATCTACCAGCAAATTAGGAACAAAAGGCACCTCAACCTTGATGACCTCACATATAATCTTAAACAGTATGACTGGACACCACTCACTCAACTCCCCCTAGATGAAGCTGTTCACTATTTTAATACTATCTTCTTGTCTCTCCTAGATGCCCAAAGCCCCCACCAGAACCATAAGAGTCAAATCTAACTCTGCCCCATGGTTAACTAAAGAAACTAGATCCCTACTAAGGACAAGAGATAAAGCCTGGAAACACTGGCAAACAACCAAATCACACTCAGCACTTCAAACCTATCGTGAACTCAGAAAATCAATAAAAAAAAAAACATTAAACAAGATAAAATAAATTATTACTCCAAAGCCCAAATCAAGCACCATAATATTCCACAGAAATTCTGGACAGCCATAAACAAGATCCTCCAACCAGGTAAAGTCACCACTCCACCTCCTACTACAACCAGTACTAATGACAATATTGCCACCCAATTTAATACATACTTTACCGAGATTATACTAGCATTGTCTAAAAAACAAAACCTCTCCTCTACCTCAACCAATTCCCTACCAGACAATAATAAAATCATGTTCTCACTGCAACCAGTATCAATAAACATTATCAAAAAACTACTTAAAAAAATAAAGCCAACCACTCTAGCAGCAGACAACTTACCAGCAGACTTTCTAAATTAACCACTGATGCCAATGCCTATCCTATTATCCATCCTTGTTAACAGATCCTTAATTGAAAACCAAGTCCCCAACATCTGGAAAATCTCATATATAATACCGCTACATAAAGGAGGCCCTTCTACTAACCTTTCAAACTACCGACCCACAGCAATCCTTTCTCCACACACACAAACTATTGAAAGAATTGTCCATACGCAAATCACAGATTATCTGCAAACTAACTAACCAATACCCAGCATGCCTTCCGACCATTCCATAGTACAACTACCGCATTAATATAACTTAAACATGATCAACCTCTACAGAAATAATGGTAACTATGTATCCTCTATATTCTTAGACCTCTCAAAAACCTTTGATATGGTCTCTCACACAAATCTCCTGAATGTCCTCTCTGACTTTAACATGTCCCAATCTACTCTTGCCTGGTTCCAGAGCTACTTATCCAGGAGTCAGCAAGCTGTACACTGGCAACAAGCAATATCATCCCTTCTTCCCGTAACACGATGTTCCACAAGGCTCAATTTTAGGGCCATTACTCTTCTCTATCTTCACCAATAGCCTGTACACCTCAGTCCCACAAGCATCGCTCATTCAGTACGCAGACGGCTCTACAGTCGTCTGTGCTGCTACTACCATAGAAGAACTTCATCAAATAACACAACTATCCTTCCTAGCAATTGAAACCTGACTACCTCTCAGTTAATTCTTAACGCCAAAAAAAACAAACTTATGAAATTTCAGCCCACCAAAGCATACGCATCTCCATGTACTTTTAACTTAACGTCATTAGATAATACACCAGTTTCTCCCTCACCCCATACTAAGCTGTTAGCCATAGAAATTGACTGCAATGAGATTTGACATCCACATATCTCAAACTGTAAAAACGTTCATAAAAAATTGGAACTTTATATAGGAACAAACAATTCTTTACAAATGACACTAAAGCCAAAATCGCCCAATCGCATTTGATATCAGCACTACTTTATGCATCCCCCGTACTCATTAACCTTAGAAACACAGATTTAGCCAAGCCTGCTACAATAAAATTGCTAGATACACCACTAATTCCCCTTCAAGAACTCACCACTGTACCCCCCCTTAAAAAAATCAACTAGCTAGAAATCCCAAATCTCCTACTATATAACCAACTAACTGTAGCCCATAAGATATTCTACCAAACGGAAAGAATACCAGCACTCCAAAATATTCTACCACCATATACCAGCTCTAGAACTTTACGCTCTACCAAACTTATCAAAATTGAGTCAGCCAGAAATTCAACTGGGGAATCACTATTTTCAAACTATATAGGCAAAGTCTGGAATTCACTACCATATGAAATAGCATCCACCCCGACCCTCTCTCAATTTAAAACATTGCTAAAAACTCACCTAATAAACAAGTGGCTATGCCCCTGCAATACCCCTGACTAGACTAAAACCAGCACTCTCCAAGTTAATATTGCTCATAACCCTACCCCCACCTACCGAGCTTATCATACAATGGCTGACTTATATTTGTCAAATTACCACTGTCAACCATCAATCAACATTCTACATCTACTATTGCCTAATTACTTCTAAAATCACTCTATTCTAAATAAGCTACTGTCTGAATACTATCTAATTATACCTAACTCCACTACTATCGTGTATACTCTGTTGTGTGTTACCTTCACTGTTTATGGTGTAAAATGACATTCATTACACTGGTTTACATATGAAATCAGTTTTCTTATACAAATGTACTATTACTATATTAATATCTGTACTGTGTAAATGTCACATATTATTGTTTGGTAACTGTGGAGCTTTTCTCCCCGGACCTCCAGTGAAAATGGACATGTGTCCAGTCAGACTTTCCTGGTAAACAAATGTAAAATAAATAATAAATAAATGTGCCTGAGATGGGTAGTTAGATACAGACTATGGAACACATTAAGAAAAAAGAACATCAGAACATAAGCCAAAGTTGCCACAGTTGCTCAACTGGTCAAGGGAAAAGTAGAATAGTGGTTCAGTCACATGTACAGGAAAGCATAACATGGCCTGGTAAAGAAGATTTGGGAAAGGCAAGAAGGAAAAAGTAAAAGACATAGAACCAAGAAATGAATGAACACAGAGATATCCGTGACGTTCAGGCATGACTGTTGAAGAAAGTGGCTATGAATCAAGAGAGGTGGCAACATTTGTTGCACCCTGACACAACGTAAAGAACAGGAAATAGAGGGCTGATGATGAAAAGAAGTTATTTTCTTAACACAACGTTCCATGTTTGTTGTCCTTTATCTCGCCTTTCTTCTTTCTGGTTGGGGTTCAGAGTCGATCTCGGCTCCGATTAGACCACTTCTAAAGCTTGAAGAGTCCTTAATGGCTCGAGGCTAGCCCCTTATCCCAGCATGCTTAGTGGTAGCTACCCAGATCTCATTTGTGACAACTAACCACTAGATACGAGAAAGTACAGTTTTGTACCTACCATAAATGTAGATGTCCGAACTGGATAGCATCTGCAGTCATAACAACTGGGTTGTCCTGTCGTCAGGCAGCCCTTCAGTCGGCCGGATTCCAAAGTCCGGGTCCGGCTGATGTCGCACTTCACCCGACGTCATCTCTGTTGGTCTTCGGGTATAAAGGCATCAGCCGACACCATTTTCCTCAGTGTTTCTTGCCCCAGATGCCAGTAGCCCTCTTGAAGGCTAAAATTTAGATAGATGCCAATGTTTCCAAAAAGATAGAGGTAAACACAAAAATAAGCATGTATGCACATATATACAAACAAATACACCATAAAAGACTCCCCCCCACCAGCTAGCTATTAGGAGGGTAAACACCCTTGGAGTACCACAGAGGGGAAGGAGGGAGGGTAATCCTGACTGCAGATGCTATCCAGTTCGGACATCTACATTTATGGTAGGTACAAAACTGTACTATGTCCTTCATGGATGCATCTGCAGTCATAACAACTGGGTAGAATACCATAGCCAACAAGGGGAGGAGGATAAAACTAGATTATGGTGTGTTTAGGATCCCTTGCAGTACAGCAGTGGCAAACCCTGCTCGGGATCTGGAATATAGAGGCAAATTATAATGCTTGGCAAATGTATGCACGGAGGTCCAAGTAGCGCCTCAATAATGTCTTTGGTTGCCACTCCTCGTAAGAAGGCTGAGGTAGTGGCTGCTGCCCTTGTAGAATGAGGTCTTATGTTCTGTGGAATTGGTTTTCCATGGAAGGCATAACAGAATCGTATGCAATTTCCTATCCATTTGGAGATTGTCTGTTTGGAAATAGCTTTTCCTTCCCTTCCTGTTGCATAGGCTACAAAAAGTTGGTCAGTCTTTCTGCTACTTTTTGTCTTGTCCAAGTAGTAGCGTAGTTGTCTATGTACATCCAAGGTATGCAATATTCTTTCCTCTCTGTTTTGTGGGTTGGGAAAGAAGGTAGGAAGGTGGATTGCCTGGTTTAAAGACACTCTGGATACCACCTTAGGCATAAATGTAGGATTAGTCCTCATGGACACTCTATCTTGGTGGAAGATTAGGAAGGGTTGCACTGCCATTAAGGCCTGTAGTTCTGAAACCCTCCTTGCTGAAGTAATTGCCAGTAGGAAAGCAGTTTTCCATGACAGGTGTTGTAGGTCTGCTGTTGCTGCTGGTTCAAAGGGTGATAGTGTCAATTTTTCTAGCACAAAGTTTAAGTCCCAAGCTGGTAATGGTGGTTTCCTTGGAGGTTTTACATTCTTGATTCCTCTGAGGAACTGCCTGAGCAAAGGGTGAGAAAAACAGGTGGATCAAAGCTGTATTCTGCTGAAATAGCTGATGCATGTATCTTGATGGAGGAGTAGGACAGGCCTGAATGAAGAAGTTCGGCTAGGTACTCCAGAATGTTAGGCATATCTATGTTTGACACATCTTTTCCTCTTTCAGTACTCCAAATGACAAACCTTTTCCATTTTCCAGCATAGTTTCTTCTTGTTGAAGGTCGTGTGCTTCAAGAATAATGTCTCTAACTCTTTGGGAAAGTTCTGGATTAGCTGCCGGTATGTGATGTTCCATGCAGTCAGTTGCAACGATTTTAGGTTTGGATGTATGATGCTGTAGTTGTTCTGAGTTAACATCAAAGGCATCAGGGGTACTGGCCACATATTGTTCCGAGACATGCTCCTCAGCAGTGGGTACCAGTGTTGTCTTGGCCAGTTTGGAGCTATCAGGATTATCCTTGGACGTTCCTCCTTGATTTTTAGTAATACCTTGTGTATCAAGGGAAGAGGTGGGAATGCATATGCTGTTAGGCCTTTCCAGCTGAAGGAGAGCGAATCCACTTTCCATGCTAGTGGGTGGAATGTCCTTGTGCAGAATTTTTGAGCTGGTGATTGGTAGGTGATGCAAATAGATCTATCTGAGGCATTCCCCATTTCTTTGAGATGGTCTTGAAGATGTCCGGTGCAGCTTCCATTCGTGGGCATCCGATGTGGTTCTGCTTAATATGTCTGCTAGAGTATTCTCTTTTCCCGGTACAAATATTGCCTGTAACTGGATGTTGTAGCTGAGTGCCAGGGTCCACAGCTCCAAAGTCATTCTGCATAGGGGTATGAATGAGTGCCTCCCTGTTTGTTGATGTACCACATGACTGTGGTGTTGTCTGTCCTTATCATCAACTGGCCCTCTTTGAGAAATGGTCTGAACTTTTGGATTGCCAGTTTTACTGCCAGCATTTCTTTTAGGTTGATGTGCAGGTGAAGTTGATCCTGTGTCCACAATCCTTGCACGCATTTGTCCAGCATGTGGGCCCCCATCCTAGGTCTGAAGCGTCTGTTGTGATGGTCTGGCTTGCTTGACATCTGCGAAAGGGTAGCCCTGGGTTTGACTGGCATGCCTGAGCCCACCATAGGAACTCCTGTTTTAAGCATGGAATTAGTGGGATTTCTGTTTCTAGGCTGTGTCTGTGTTGAGACCATAAATTCTTTAGGTACCACTGTAGTTTTCTCATATGTAGTCTGGCAAGTGGAACCAGGATTATGCATGATGCCATGAAGCCCAAGGCCTGCAGTACTTTTCTTGCTGTTAACTTGTTCAGTTTTGCTAGTGCCAAGAAGTAAAGAGGGAGTTCTTTTTGTTTTTCCTTTGTTAGGAATGCCATCTGTTTTACTGTGTCCAATTCCGCGCCCAAGAATGTCCTTGTTTGGGATGGTATCAGCCTTGACTTTTGTAGATTGACTGTGTATCCCAGTGCTTGCAGCAAGTAAATGACCCTTTGTAAATCTGTTGTCAGCTTGCTTTTGTTGTCCCCTTGTAGCAGGCAGTCGCCTAGCTATGGGTAAATTTGCATTCCTGTAGTCTGCAATGGGCGATTACTGATGCCAGGCATTTTGTGAATACTCTGGGCAGTAGATAAGCCAAAGGGCAATGCTGAGAATTGATAGTGCTCTGATCCTGCAAGAAATCTGAGGTATCTTCTGCAGATTGGTCGAATGGGGACGTGCAGGTATGCCTCCTTGAGATCTAGAGTTACCAGCCAACACTCCTTGCCCAGCATGGGAAGAAGTTGCTGTAGGGTCAGCATTTTGAATTTTGGGACAATGATGTATGTATTTAAGGCGGACAGGTCGAGAATTGGTGTCCAACTTTTTTCCTTTCTTGGATCTAGGAATAGTCTTGAGTAGAACCCCTTTCCTTGCTCTGCTGTTGGCACTCTTTCCACAGCTCTCATGTTTGCTAACTGCATTATCTGTTGTAGAGCCTCTGTTTTTTGATTTGGCGGTAGATTTGGCATTCCTCTTTTGACTGGTAAAGTGTGGAAGTGGAACCGGTAACCTTGATCTATGGTTTGTAAAATCCACTTGTCTTTTGTTATATAGTGCCAGTTCTTTGAAAATAAGGTTAATTTTCCGCCTAGGGGAGCTGCTATTTGTTCCCTGGTAGGCGGATTTAGGGTTAAGTCACTGTGGTGGATCCGACCGACCGGCACTTGCGAACAGCTTCTGCTTCGGGCGCCACGCGGCAAGAAAGACTGAGGAAAATGGCGTCGGCTGATGCCTTTATACCCGAAGACCAACAGAGATGACGTCGGGTGAAGTGCGACATCAGCCGAAGCCGGACCCGGACTTTGGAATCCGGCCGACTGAAGGGCTGCCTGACGACAGGACAATCCAGTTGTTATGACTGCAGATGCATCCATGAAGGACATCTATAGATTACCACATAAAAGAGGTAACCAGACAATACTGCTTCCTTATACCGAAAAAAACAGAACAAATGGTGACCAGGACTATATCAACAGCTGAATAACAAAGGAAACTGAGCCAAATCAGCTAAAAAGGGAATTCCTCTCAATCATCCAGGATGGGGGAAGGAGGGAGGGATGCAAGAAGGAAGGCAAGATAAAGGACAACAAACATGTAACGTTACGGTAAAAACATAACTTATGTTATGTTGTCCATCTCGCCTTCCTTCTTTCTGGTTGGGATAGTGTCCCCAGCATCCAAATCCTTGGTGGCTCACTGGAAAAGAGACTTCAGAACCGTGGATCCAAAAGATGCCTTGTTCCGAGAGGTCATGTCCACTTTGTAATGGGTAATGAAGGTATGGGGAGTAGCCCATGTTGCTGCCGCACAAACAGCATCTAATGGGAGCTTGGCTTGAAAAGCTATGGAGGTAGCCAATGACCTAGTAGAGTGTCCCCTTACCTTTCCCGGGACAGACACATTGCGAGACTCATAAGCATAAGTAATAGTATTGGACAGCCATTTTGACAAAGTCACTTTGGAAACCGGTGAGCCTTGCTTACTCTGTGAGAAGGATACAAACAGCTGATCTGATTTTCTGATGTCCTTGGTTCTTTGAAGCTAAAATCGTAGCTGTCTGTGGACATCCAATTGATGTAGTTTATACTCTGCCTTGTTGCCATAATTTGGAAAGAATACAGGGAGTTCAACTGACTGATTCAAATTATACACTGAAGAGACTTTTGGTAAAAAGGAAGGATTAGATCTAAGAGATACTCTATCCTTGTGAAAAATCATATAAGGCAGGTGGATGGAAAGTGCCTGTAACTTGGAAACCCATCTAGCCAATGTAATTGCGATCAGGAAAAGGGTCTTACATAAGAATTTTAGGGGACAAGAAGCGGCTGGTTTAAAGAGAGGGAGGATTTGAGCCGCTAGTACTAAATTTAAATCCCAAGGATGGAGAGGTTCTCAGATGGGAGGCCTTAATAAGGTAGCACCTTTCAAAAAGGCCCTACATAGCTTGTGGGACATGACGTTAGAACCTAGAAGGCCCACATGAAAATTGGAAATAGCAGACAGCTGAACTCGAATCGTAGCAGCTGCTGCTCCTTTCACAAAGGTTTCGGCCAGGAAGTCCAACATTTTAGAAATTGGTGCTGTAAAGGGATCAATGTAATTTTGCTCGACCCAGAAAGAGAACCTCTTCCATTTACTAGCATAAAGTTTCCTAGTAGTTTGTTTGTGAGAAGAGTCTAAAATATGTTGAACCACAGATGAGATATCCGGAAGCCTGGCTAGAACTGGAAGTGGAGAAACCAAGGTGTCAGCTTGAGAGTTTTAATGGAAGGATGAAGAGCACCCAACTGATGCGTCAGGAGATCTGAAACTGGGACCAGAATCCAAGGCTCCTCTTGCAGGTAATGCCAAAGGAATGGGAAAGTACAGTTATGTACCTACTATAAATGTAGATGTTTGAGTGTATTCACTGTTGCAGTCATTACTCTTGGGCTATCCTGCTGGCAGGCTACCCTCAGTCGGCCAGAATTCCAAAGTCTAGGTCCGGCATTGGTTGCTGTCGCCTCTTCCTTGACGTCAGTGTGCCAGGGGTATAAAAGATGCAGCAGACGCCATTTTCTTCAGTTTTTCTTGCCCCAGATATCAGGTGCCCCCAAACTGGCAGGCTGAAAAATATGCCAATAAAAATGCATGCACAAAAATAACATTTCTTCATCTACAAGCAAATACACCAAATAGATTGTATAGGATAGAGAAGTGCAGATAAGTCCCAGCAAAGAAAAGGGGGATGGTGGATGGGTAACCTGGACTGCAACAGTGAATACACTCTAACATCTACATTTATGGTAGGTACACAACTGTACTATGTTCGTGTTTCACTGTTGCAGTCATTACTCTTGGGTTGAATCCCAAAGCTGAGGAAGGGCGGCTGGGCTAAATAGGGTTAGGAGAGGCTATGAGGCCCTGCAGAACTGCAGTGGCAAAGCCTGCTCTGGACTTAGAGTAAAGAGGTAAGTGGTAGTGCTTTGTGAAGGTGTGCACTGAACTCCAAGTTGCAGCCTCTAAGATATCTTTGGTTGGTACTCCTCTGAGGAAGGCTGCTGAAGTGGCTGCTGCTCTGGTGGAATGAGGCCTAATGCCCTTAGGCACTGATTTGCCACGTTGAAAATAGCAGAAACGGATGCAATGGCGTATCCATTTAGAAATAGTCTGTTTTGAGATCGCCTTTCCTTGTGATCCTGCAGCATATGACACTAAAAGTTGCTCAGTCTTTCTGAAAGCTTTAGTTCTGTCCAAGTAGAAGCGTAACTGCCTGTGTATGTCCAAAGAATGCAGAATTTTTTCACCCTTGTTCTGTGGATTAGGATAAAAGGTAGGCAAGTGAATGGTTTGGTTAAGGGCCACACTGGACACCACCTTAGGCATAAATTTAGGGTTTGTCCTCAGAGAAACCCTGTCTGGATGAAAAATGATGAAAGGTTCCACAGCCATGAGTGCCTGTAACTGCGAGACTCCCCTTGCAGAGGTTATTGCTAGGAACAGAGCTGTTTTCCAGGATAAGAATTTTATATCTGCTGTTGATGCTGGCTCGAAAGGAGGCAGTGTGAGTTTTTCCAAAACATAATTGAGGCCCCAGGCCGGAATTGGTGCTCTCCTTGGAGGTCTAATGTTTTTGGCCCCTCTGAGGTACTGCCTTATTAAAGGATGAGAAAAGATAGGTGGTTCCGTATTGTAATGGGCTGAAATGGCAGAGGCATGAATCTTAACTGATGAGAAAGAAAGGCCTTTGTTCAGCATCTCAGTTAGGTATTGTAAAATCTGAGGGATATTTGGTACACACGTGTCACTGCCTTGTTCCTGGTTCCAAGCACAGAATCTCTTCCATTTTTCTGCATAAGATTTTCTGGTACCGGGCCTCCATGATAACATCCATAACAGCTTTTGAAAGAGGAGTGTTCTGAATGGCTACATTATCCGCCATGCTGCCAGATTTAAGGTCCTGAGTTGGATGTGCAGGATCTGATTGTTTTGTTGGGTCATTAAGTGAAAAGTTTGAGGCAATATCCATGCTGGACCTTGAGACAAGCTCTTTAGGATTGGGTACCAGTGCTGGCGTGGCCAGTCTGGTGCAATCAGTATCATTTTTGGCTTCTCTTGTCTGACCTTTAGGAGTACCCTGGGAAGGAGAGGCAGTGGGGGAAAAGCATATACCGTTAGATTTTTCCAGCTGAAGGATAGGGCATCCACTTTCCATGCTTGCTTGTGATAAATCCTTGTGCAGAATCTCTGCAATTGGCAGATGTGAGGGGATGCAAATAGATCTATGTCTGGGCATCCCCTTTTCCTTATTATCATGCTGAAGACTTGTGGATCCAGTTGCCATTCGTGGGGATCTATGAGGTTTCTGCTTAGTTCGTCTGCCAGAGTATTTGTTTTTCCTGGCAGGAATTGTGCTTGCAGGTAAATTTGAAAAGCCAATGCTGTGTCCCATAAGGTCATTGCTTGTCTGCAGAGGGGGTAGGAATGTGTACCTCCCTGCTTGTTTATGTACCACATGACTGTAGTGTTGTCCGTCTTTGTCAGTAACTGTCCTGGATGAAGCAGGTCCTTGAAAGCTGTCAGGGCATTTTGAACAGCTAGCATCTCTTTTTGATTAATGTGAAGATGCATCTGGTTTGCAGGCCATGTGCCCTGAATACATTTTCCTGCCATATGGTCCCCGCAGGCATAATCTGATGCATCTGTAGTCAATGTCTGTCTGGCTGTGGGTAATCTGAATGGCAGACCCTTGTTGTGGTGACAGGCTTCTGCCCACCTTCGAAACTTGTGTTGCAGGCAGGGAATGAGTGCAATTACTGTCTCCAGGCTGTGGCAATGCTGATTCCAAACACTTTTTAGATACCATTGTAGTTTCCTCATATGCAGTCTGGCATATGGAATTAGTAGAATGCAAAATGCCATGAAATCCAAGGCCTGCAGGATTTTCCTTGCAGATAAGTGGGTTTTTGTTGCCAATTTCTTGAAGTAAGTAATCAGCTGCTTTTGTTTGTCTGGCATGAGATATGCCCAGCTGTATTTAAGCTTGCACCTAGGAATATTATCTCTTGAGAGGGCACTAGTTTTGATTTATTTTCGTTTACCGTGTACCCTAAGCCAATTAGTAATCTTTTTACAAACGCCAGATACTTCCGAAGAATGTCTTTGTTCTCTGCTTGAATTAGGCAGTCGTCCAATTAGGGATATATTTGAATTCCTTTTTGTCTGCAAAATGCAATTACTGGTGCCAGGCATTTTGTGAAGACCCTGGGAGCAGTAGATAAGCCAAAGGGCAGTGCAGTGAATTGGTAATGCATTAAGCCAGCTATGAATCTGAGGTATCTTCTGCAAGACTGTCTGATTGGGACATGCAGGTATGCCTCTTTTAGGTCCAAAGTTACAAGCCAAGCCTTCTTGCCCAGCATGGGCAGTAGCTGCTGTAGAGTCAACATCTTGAATTTTGGAACTTATAGAAACGTATTTAGTATAGACAGGTCCAGTATTGGTCTCCAGGTTTTGTCCTTTCTGGGTACTAGAAAGAGTCTGGAGTAAATTCCTTGCCCCTGCTCTTGTTGTGGTACTTGCTGAATGGCCCTCATGTCCATGAGGGCTGTAATTTGTTTTTGTGCCTCTGCCCATTGATTGTGTGGCAGGTCTGGCATACCTTTTGACCTTGGTAGGGTGTGAAAATGGAACCTGTAGCCTTGGGACAGTATGTTCAGGACCCATTTGTCTTGGGTAACCATTTGCCAATTTGATGAAAAAAAGTGCTAGTTTTCCCCCTAAGGGGCTGCCAAATGAAAAGTGCTTGGATCTGGTAGAGGAAAGTCATTGGGACTGCTTCCTGTAAGGTTGTGATTTGTCTTCTCCGCTTTTGAGGTAGCAGCACCCCATTGTTTAGGCCTGTATGACCCTTGGAGCTGAGATCTGCCTCTGGGACGCCTGTATCTGCCTCTTTCTGGTCTGTCTGACACTGGAAAGGACCAATTTTTAGAGGGCCAGTTCCTGCTAAACCTGGGTGGCTATACCTGTAAGAAATCCTTGACTCTGCATGGATTTTGCTTTAACCTCCATTGTTTTCAACACCTCTTCTGCTTTTGTACCAAACAAAGTATCGTGCTGTAATGGTACATCTAATAATTTTGCTTTAACATGATCAGGCAGATTCTGTTCCTTTAATCAAGCATGCCTCCTAATAACAGAACCTGTAACAGCGGCCCTGCAAGAGGCCTCCAGTGAATCATAACCACATTGCAAAGTATGCTTTCCCACTTGTTCAGCTGCATGCAATAAATCCTGCAATTCCTTGTTCTCTGAGCATTCAGTACTGGTCAACATTTTCTGTTTAAGCAGTGACATTAAATATTGCTGATATTTAAGCATATGAAACTGACAATTTAAAGCCCTTACAGCCAGGGTAGCAGAAGTGCAGACATTTTTCCCACATCTGTCTAGAGCCCTAGAATCCCTATCAGAGGGGACAGGGTTTTTTGCAGTGGAAGCTTTAACCCCTTTGGAAATGCTCCCTCGTGGCATGCAGGGTTTCCCCAAAAGAATAATCCTCAGGAGGACAGGCTGAAGGAATGGATTCTTCAGCATCAGAATCCTCATTGGAAAGCATCGAGTAATCCTGTTCAGAAGAGGAATCAGAGGAAATAGAAACCTGATCAGAAGAATCATACTCTGTCTCTTGCCTAGGCCTCTTATCAGGAGGGGGATGGGAGCCCCTGATCAAACTAATTAGGTCTTCGGCCATTTTGAGCATCTGTTTTTTAGGCATGGAAGTCTGAGAAGGAGAATGCAGTACTTGTTTCTTTGTCTTTAGAGCTGCTTTAGTCTTTGTCTTTGAAGCTGAAGATGGCTTAATATATAGATGAGTAGGTCTGAAGACACCCTCAGAAGCCGATGCCTGCTCAGTGGCTCTGGACCCATCTGAGGGAATGATTTCTGAGTGTCCAATACCTTGAGTTTCCAGAGGCCCAGTCAGCTCCACGTGGGAGTCGGAAGCGGCCTGTGGCACTGAGGTAGCGAACGCCAGGGGCTGCGAATGCGCCTCACTGAGAACCGGCAAACTTTCGACTGGCCTAGCAGAGGCTTCGTCATCGGTTTTGGACCTCGGATGCCTATCCTTTTCCTTGTCCTTGCTTTTTTTAATAAACTCCGGTTGTCGGTTGGTCCGACGGCATAATATAATGAAATCTTCGGCCAAAGTAATGAAATGCAAAATCGAACTGACGCTTGATAGTGCGTTGGTTAAATCTAGCACAAAACCGATAGCTAGCAACGTTGTGATCAGGGCCTAGGCAAGGAATACAGTAAGAGTGAAAATCCTTATTGGGTATTTTCCTCCCACAAGAAATACAATTGTTAACTTTTTCTGACATTGATCTGGAGCAAGAAAAAGAGTTTCCCCAACGGGGTACTTAGCTTTAATGAAGACTTCGGTTCTGAAATTCGGATTTGAAAATCTCAGGAGTCGGCTGACCGGCACTTGCGAACTGCTTTTGCTTCGGGCACCGCGCGGCAAGAAAGACTATAGAAAATGGCGTCGGCTGCATCTTTTATACCCCTGGCGCACTGACGTCAGGGAAGAGGTGATAGCAACCGACGCCGGACCTAGACTTTGGAATTCTGGCCGACTGAGGGTAGCCTGCTAGCAGGATAACCCAAGAGTAATGACTGCAACAGTGAAACACGATGAACATCTATATCTGCAGAGGCCAATAAGGGGCAATGGGGATCAGCTTGCGACTCAACAACTTTGCTTTCTGAAGAAGTTTTGGAATTAGAGGAAAGGCGTAAAGCAATCCGGGAGGCAAATCATGGATATGTGCATCTCTGGGTGACTGTCCCGGTGGAGGAACTAGGGCAAAGTAGCTTGCTTGTTTGTTGTTTAGGTGTGAGGCAAAAAGATCGCAGCAGGGCTGGCCCCATCTGCAGAAGATCATATCAGACGCATCTTGTTTCAGAGACCACTCGTGGGGCATGAGAACTGCCCTGCTGAGCTTGGCCACGATCACGTTGGACTTCCCCGGGATGTGCGCTGCAATCAGAAAACACTGAGAGGAAATCACCCATTGCTATACTCAAAGGGCCTCCCGACACAAGGGGTAAGATTTGGTTCCGCCCTGTTTGTTGATGTACCACACCACTGACATGTTGTCCGTCTGAATTGCTATACAGCCCAAAGGAAGAGAGTCGTGAAGTGCTTGCAACGCTAACAACACCGCTCTCATCTCCAGAACATTGATGTGCAAGGTGTCTTGGACTGTCTGTTCCAGATAATGCCCACCACAATCTATATGGGAAGCTTCCGTGGTCACTGTGGCTACCGGATGAGGGGCTACAAAGGGTCTGCCTAGAGTGACTAGGGGAGAGTGGGGCCACCACTGTAGATCTTGCTTGCAAGCATCCATAATTAAGATCATGTGTGACATTGGTAGATCCTGATACGACCACAGAGAGAAAAGGAGCCATTGCAAAATCCTCATATGGTAACGAGCTAACTGGACTAGAGTAATGGCAGCTGCCATCAAGCCCAAGACGTTTAGGACTAACCGTGCCTGGACCTTTGATGTTGAATGGTAAGCACCCTTTCCTGTGGGAGCTTGGCTACCATGTCTCTTGTATTTAGTAGAGCGCCTATGAAAGTAATATACAGAGGGCAACAAGGCAGATTTTTCATAGTTTATTGTGATTCCTAGACATGCACAAGTGTGAATCGTGTGGTTCCTGGCCCTTAAGAAATGATACTCGGTGGTGGCAGTGAGGAGCCAGTCGTCTAGATAAGGAAACACCTGGAATTCCAAATGTCTCAGGTGAGCCGTCACTACTGCCATGCATTTGGCAAACACCCTTGGAGCTGTAGTGAGACCAAAGGGCAGAGCTCTGAACTGGTAATGACTGGCTCCCAGTCAGAAGCGTAAATGTTTCCTGGACTGCCTGCCCATTTTTATATGGTAGTACGCGTCCTGGAGATCGAAAGAGCACATCCAATTGTCCTGATCCAAAATAGGTAGAATGGACTACAGTATCAGTATCACCATCCAGAACTTGGTCTTCTTTACTGACCTGTTTAACTTGCTGAGATCCAGGATAGGTCTCAAGTCCCCTATCTTTTTTCGAACTAAAAAGAACCTTGAGTAAGCTCCGGATTCGATCTGGTCTGTGGGGACTTCCTGAATGGCACTTTTTTTGCAGCAAACTTTTTATTTCCAAGGCTGCTTGATCCCAAAGACTGGGTGGAACATCTGGGATTGATCGTTTTTGACTTCTTGGTGGTGTTTGGGTAAAGGGAATTTTGTAACCCCTGGATATTATGCACCATACCCACGCATCTTCTGTTATATCTTGCCAGGCTTTTGGGTACAGTGATATTCTGCCCCAGACTTCCTCCAGAGGTGGCTAGCCAGGCAGTCCTTCAGGGATTCTGAAAGGGCATGGCAGAGAACGTATCCATGTCGCCCTGTTGCGGACCCCCCACCCCTGCCCCGAGGCCGGCATCTCCTGTTATTATTTCCCCCTCTGTCTTTGGGGGAATTATCTCGACAAGTGTCCAGCAATGCTCCCTGGGATTTATGGAACCACATTTTACCTATCTTTTGGCCTTTGGGATAAGGTCTGGAAGTGGCCTTTGGGATAAGTCCTGGAAGAAGTGAAAAAACGGACTCCTACTGCACAAAAAGTTTTGCCATCTCGTTCACTCCTGGTAAGAGTCGCTTCTAACTTGTGGCCCGAATAAGGTCGAGACGTCAAAGGGGGCATTAGTAAAGGAGGACTTGAAGGGCTCTGCAAATTGACAAAGGCGCATCCAGGAGTGTCCGCGAAGAGCTACTCCTGTGCCTGCAGCTATATTCGCTCCATCTGCTACGTAAGAAATCAGGCGCATGGAGAAGTTAACAATGGAGGTTAGGGTCACTAGCTGGTTAGCCGACTTGGAAGCCGCTCCCTCAGCTGAAGAATCCTGGAGGGTATCTCCCAGCTCTTTATGGAGATCCCTCTGAAGTCTTGTGAAATGTGAAAATAGTTCAGCGACCGAAGAGTAAAGGCTGTTGAACAGAAAACACGCTTCCCATATCCATCCATGGCTCTAGACTCCTTGTTTGGCAGCTGAATAGAAGAGGAAGTCTCCGCGAGTTCCTTCTTGGTGGCTGCTGGCTCCACCATACAGACAGGCAAAAACCAAAACCAACTCCAAAAACGAAAAACGCCACTGGACAGAGAACCACAGATAAAACGCAGCTTTATTTGGATCATCCTCACAACAATAAATACAGGATTTGCAAGGCATATTTCCTATCTTAGAAGAGCCTTTAATTTCAGTAAATAGGCTATTGTTTCTGCTTCATTCAGACCTGGCCAATAATGGGCTCAGAGACATAATTGCCAACGGTGTTCAGCTTTTTTGAGAAGTAATGGCCAAGGTCCACCTCTACTATTAATTTCTAATGCTTACAACACAATAAACTTAAATTGATGTTCAGCATTACTTTCAATATGTCTGGCCAAAGCATTAGTTAATTTTTTATTTCGGATATCGCTCAGATGTTCACTAATCCTACATTTCAGCTTACGCTCGGTCTTGCCCACATAAAAACATGGGCAAGCAACACACACAGCACAATACACCATTTTACAAGAATTACAATCGTGTTTACCAAAAATACTGATATCCATATTATTAATGCTGACCCGTGTGCCTTCCAATACATGTTTACATAAAGTACAAGCTCTACATTTTGTCATCTGTCCCACTTTCTGTGTTTTATTAAATTCAGTTATCCGTTTCAAATTACAACCTTTTTTATAAACTACAATGGGTCTTTCCCCAATTATACCTCTCAAAAAATTATCACGCATTAAAATATTCCAGTTCTTTTGTAAAATTTCTTTTAAAACATAACTATCAGTACTAAAAGTAGTTATAAACACATTAGAAAATGATGTCACTACATCAAAATTAGAGACACCCTCATTAGTAGACTCATTAGACCTAATACTACCCGAAGTATTACCAACTAAGGGAATAAAATGTCCAGTTTTTCTTTTATGTTTAACTTCCTCGAGCATCTCATTTAATAACCATAATGGGTAGCCTCGATTAACAAACATGTTTTTCATTATTTCACATTCCTGAATAAACCTACTCATTTTGTTGTCATCCTAACTGCTAACTGCCCTTTTACTATTGCTCGTTTCTGAGTAAAAGGGTGATTACTATCATAGTGCAAGTAACTATTAGAGAAGGTTGGTTTACGGTAAATTTCAGCTGTAAAACCACCATTCTCTACATCTTTTCCAACAAGAACATCTAAATAGGAAATACATACATCACTAAAGGAATGTGTAAAACACAAAAATTCTGTAGTCTGACTAATGAAATCCATAAATAAATGTAATGCCTCAACAGACCCTGACCAAAGGATAAAGATGTCATCTTGAAAATGAAGGTATAAATCGCAGTGGGAATAGTGTAAGGATGGGAACAAAAACTTATACTCCCACATTAAAACTACAATGTTGGCATATAAACCTCCACAACATGACCCCATTGCTAATACCTTCTTTTTGAATGTATAGTTTCTTGTTAAACGAAATAAAGTTAGATTTTAACATTAGGTCCAAAAGAAGTTCATATGTATTTACCTTATCTTGTTCAATACCTTTAGAAATCAAATATTCACAGAACCATTCTTCACCGATGGTGTGCGGTATTATTGTGTATAAATCTTTAATATCAATACTAACAAGCAAATAATTCTCTTTGTACTCAATATTATTCAATCTTTCCAAAAAATCCCACGAATCAATCAAAATGTGTGCTCCCTCAAACACACATTTCTTTAATTCTATGTTTAGCATTTTTGCTAGGGGATGTGTGATTGACCCTCTAGCGTCCACAATTGGGCACATGGGGGGGGGGGTTGGTCCATATTTTTATGGATTTTGGGGAGTCCAAATATGGTGGGTGTGATAGGATATTTAACTGTGGGGTAATTGTATTGGTCTACATTAATAGAACCTTGAAGAAACAAATCATGCAAAAAGATTCTAATTTTACCATACATTGTATTCATCTCACTAAGTGAACTTTATTCATAGGTGGAAGAATGCAATAAACATAACATTTTATTAATGCAATCGCATTCGTCCATTACAATCATACCCCCACCTTTACCTGGTTTAATACATCTAACACCTCACATGTTCTTCAACAAATCTACCATACATTTCTCATCATGGGTTAGATTAGAAGCATTGGACCTCCCTACATGAGAATTATATAATGCCCTAATATCAAGTTCACAAATGTTTTGAAAAAGGGCAAGCAAATTATGTAATGGTGGATTACATGTACTGGCTATTCTCAACGGATTTTCCACAAACACATTATTCAAGAATAGTACTTGTAAATTCAATTTATGTATATAAAATTTCAAACCAATCAAAGTTTGAACCATATCAACTTTTTTCGTAGGCACAAAAGTTAAAACCTTTGGACAAGTCACAAAACTCAGTTGATACATCCAAAGAAGAAAAATTGTACACTTTAAAGTCGCCTACTTTATTATGTAAAATTGTTAGGGGTGGCAGTTGAAATATGGGGGGCACAATATCATCAAACACGTTATCAATTAAGATTGTTGATTCCCCCTCCATGTATTCCGACTGTTCTCTCGAAAGTTCTTGGATCTCCCCCTGCTGGCTTGTGTGGCTCCATTGTTTTTGGATGTTGCCCAGTTCTGGTGATAACTCTGATTCTTCAGGCGTTCCGAGTGCCTGGGGCCATTCGTATGACTCTCGTCTAAAAAAACATTATTGGCATCATTATTGTCTAAAGACGTATGTTCACTGTCATTGTCATTAAGTGGGCCATTTTCATTATCATGCTGATACCAGCATTGCGAATTAGGGGGTGAAGGTTATGCTTTCTTGTCCCAGTAAGTGTTCTGATCTATTAACTTTTTGAGCTTTCTATTTTTAATGGATTCCATTTGCTCTTCAATAGAGCGCAACATTCGAAAATATTCAAACTTGTTGTCATGGAACCCTAAGTCTTTTGTGATGTTAATGTCCAACTCCATCACTTCCTTAGTTAATGTCTCAATGACTAGATTATTGTGGTGAATAACTAGCTCCATGTATTCAGTCCCATGTCCATCAAACATTGTTAACAGCTCATTATGCAAAACTGAATTATTAATGAGTCCTGTAGGAAAGCGCCATACACACAAACCTTTAGGTACCAGTTTTCTTTTGATGCATTCCCTAAAATAATCTGTGTCCATTTGCAATTTCTTAACCTTAAGCAGGCACCGATCAAATACATTAAGTTTGTCACACAGATTACTTTTACTGTTCGATGTATTATCATTAAAAGTATTACGGGTTTTTAGCATAGTGCTTACGTTTAAATAGTCAAAGTTACTATTATTCACAACAGTAGTACTGGAATTTGATGGAATGCGTCTCTCACCTGCATCAGAATTTAAATCAGCCAAAGGATGAGGAGTTCCATTAACAACAATACCATTCTGTTCATTAAATCCATTAAAACCTCTCCTCGGTTCTTGTGTAGAAGTACTGGGCATAGGGTGCGTAAATACTTGAAGTAAATCCTCAGACTGTGACAAAAGCGACATTTGTTCAGTTTTCTCCATTCATTTGTTGAACTGCTGAACCAAAACAGTCAATTCACCGATCGACTGTTCTACTGCATTAGCACTTTCTGCTGAGATACCCTCCATCCTGGCAATCAAATCCAACAAACCGACAGGCAAAAACCAAAACCAACTCCAAAAATGAAAAATGTCACTGGACGGAAAACCAAAGATAAAACGCAGCTTTAATTGGATTATCCTCACAACGATAAATACAGGATTTTGTCCCAAAATTTCAGAACTTCATCAGATAAAACCTCATTCAAATTCTTCCTTAAATAGCCTAGAACCAATCAGATAGAAAACTTCAAAATTTAAAAACGAATCAGAACACAACACAGGGGACACACCCCCATCCTACGATTTCATTCACAAGAACATTCGTTTAAAGTTTAAAATAACAAGCATATAACTGCAACACAAACATAAATAACAATTTCTTAAAATACACTTTCTTTGACCTCCGCGGTGGTGCAGCGGTAGCGTTGCTGCCTCACAGCAAGAGGTTTTCCCTTTCAATTCTCGGCTGGAATGCAGGGAGTGCCTTCTGTGTGGAGTCTGCATGTCCTCCCCGCGGTTAGGTGGGCATTTGAAAGATGTAAATAAATGGGCGTGCCTTCGTTGAAGGTTGGACGTTGAGCTGGCACCTCGGCGTTCGTGAAAATCTACTGCCAATCATTAGTGGACCGGAGTTCTGCTGTGGCGACCCCTAACCAGGAAAAGCAGGAAGACAACAACAGTTTCTTTTCATAAAAGCAAGGCATATTTCCTATCTTAGAAGAGCCTTTAATTTCAGTAAACAGGCTATTGTTTCTGCTTCATTCAGACCTGGCCAGTAATGGGCTCAGAGACATAATTGCCAACGGAGTTCAGCTTTTTCGAGAAGTAATGGCCAAGGTCCACAGCTACTATTAATTTCTAATGCTTGCAACACAATAAACTTATGTTCAGCATTATTTTCAATATGTCTGGCCAAAGCATTAGTTAATTTTTTATTTCATATATCGCTCAGATGTTCACTAATCCTACATTTGAGCTTACGCTCGGTCTTGCCCACATAAAAACATGGGCAAGCAGCACAAACAGCACAATACACTATTTTTCAAGAATTACAATCGTGTTTACCAAAAATACTGATATCCACATTATTAATGCTGACCCGTGTGCCTTCCAATACATGTTTACGTAAAGTACAAGCCCTATACATTTTGTCATCTGTCCCACTTTGTGCGTTTTATTAAATTCAATTATCTGTTTCAAATTACAACCTTTTCTATAAACTACAATGGGTCCCTGGGGCATCGGTTCCCTATGCTTGGGACGGAGAGGAGGATCACAGGCAGACACCGGTATCGATGGGGATGTAGCCAATTTAGTCGAGGGTGGTGCAGTCTCGGCAGACAGCACACTCCTCATCACCTCAAAGGCACCGCAGTCCAGAATGGAGGGTCCGGCTCCTTGGTGCCTGGAGACCTCCTCTGCATCGAAGGCGATGCCTCCGAGGCAGATGTGGGAGCTGAACTCACCTGTGCCAAAGCCCCGAGGGGGAAAGCGGGGACGGACAAGGGTCCGATGCCACTTCCCCCCTCGGAGCCGAATAGAGAGTCTTGGTGGTTGGAGCGGATGTTGGAATAGACAAGGTAAGGGTTGTCGGAGCCAACGGATCCACCACTACTACTTCCATGCACTCTGGCTCCGAACTGGACGCAGTCGGAGGAGGAATAGAGACAGGGACTGGTTCGGACAATGCTGCCACTTCCTTTGGGGCTGGGCTTGACAAAAAATTTAGCAAATACTGGTGTCTTGAGCAGCCTCTTCACCACTCTCTCCACATCATCATCTGATAAACTCCTGGATGATCAAGAGGAGTGGCTCGAGGAACGGTGACTACCTGCCACTGACTGCAAAAGTGGAGATTGAGGCACAGATCTCGCCGGGTCCAGCGAAGGAGATCTCGATCTCTTTTGGATACAGGATGGCTCCGAAGACACTGATGGAGTCGCTGCAGAAAAAGACTCCTCTGAGCCAGCAATCCAGTCCAAAGGTTCTGAAGATTTTGATTTAGACTTTGTCGGCACCGAAGGTGGAGCCGACGAAGATGCCAGTTTGTCATCAGATTTTTGTAAGGGCTGAGTATCCAATGCTACTTCAACCTGGGGTTTTAATAACCCTCTCAAGATAAGTTTGTTGCACCTCTCCTGCAAAACCCGTGCGCTAAAGGCATGGCAAACAGAGCACGAGTCCTGCAGGTGGACTGCCCCTAAACAATACACACAATTCGTGTGCAAGTCCATAAGGGACATTTTCTAGCAACACAAGTCACATTTCTTGAACCCTGACTGCTTAGGTAATTCTTTGGACATAATAAACACCAAAAAAACAGTACTAATAACTAAAGAGTGTTTTGTTTTTGTTTTTTTTTTAGAAGAAAAGGGAGGAGAAGAGGGGGTTTTAGCCTCTAAGTTAAACGGCTACTGCTCCCAAAGGGAGAAGTCCTCTAACTAAAATTACTTCTCCCTAGGTAGCAAGGCGGGATAACAGGACTAGAAAAATGGGCCGCTGACAACACAGCTAAAGGCCTGAGAGAAAATGATGGCCTAACAGCAGCAAAAAGAAGGCAATGAGGATAGGGGTGTTGCAGAAGGAGTAAAAACACTAAACTCTAAGAAAATTTAGCCTGAAAAAATAAGATGGTTATAGAAAAATTCACTACTTAGCCTGAGCCAGCAGAAGACAATCTCAACACTGCAAGCGGCAAACGAGATCTGGGTAGCTACTGCTAAGCATGCTGAGATAAGGGGCTAGCTTCGAGCCAGTAACAACTCTTTGAGATTTAGAAGTGTCAGAGTCCCAACCAAAAAGAAGGAAGTCGAGATGGACAACATAACATTGGCAAATTAAGTCTTTCCTAAGAAACTGCATCAAGTTACATTTTACACTTCAAATACAAGTTTCCTTTATTGTTGCTCTTCTTTTACATTTAAACGAGAAAAGGTCCCACATTCTGAGGCAAGAAGAAGCATATATACTGAAGATCTACAAATTACATGTGTGCACAGTGTTTCAAAGTGTTAAAAAGTATGAAGTAAGAAAGAAAAAATAATATTTTAAATCAGTTTTCTCTGGCCTGGATCACTTGAGCATCACATTTCTGATAATGATAGCAGCCCATCAAAATAAAAGAGGTTTCCACATATACTTTTTAACAAAATAATACTATTAACATCACATAATGAACAAAGTTCTAAAAAACATACATTTTTAGTTTCAAAAGACCAGTACACGAACATTAAACATGATGGCTACCATTTCCATCTAACTTTGCGTGTGTGTGTTTTTTTTTTTTTTTCAAGATTACTGCAATTGCTTCCTCTTAAATTTTGCTTGTGATTCCATGACAAAAAATGTTAAAATTTTGCACACCTCTGACATTTTCAATAACGCACTGCTTGCATCCTTGTAACAGAATGCATACTTATTTGTCATTTGGTAACTGGGAAAGTCATAATGAGCCAATGGCCCATTTTCAGTGAAGGCTCTGGGAGAAAAGCTCTACAACAGATTCATCATATTGTAAGTAAAATACTTGATACAAGGAGAAAGGTGAACTGCAGCATTTAAACCACAACAGACTGAAATATATATCTGCAGGGGTTCACTATTAAATATCGAAATATCACAAATCCTGACACACTGAATACAGACACCCAGAATCTCGAGACTGTGGAATCTCAAAATAATAAAAAACTAAATAACAAAACCATCAGTAATAACTTTTTGCAGGTGGGGGCAAGGCCCCCTGTAACTTAAATATACCAACTCAAAGATCGCACTACAGTGGAGAGAACAGCAAAGTTCCTGTTCTGCAAAGTTCCTGTTCTGCACTGTACAGCAATCTCCATTCACAGTTTTCGAGATTCTGGGTGTCGGTATTCAGTCTCTCGGGATTGTGGTATTTTGACATTTAGTAGTGAACCCATATGCACACAGATACACCAACAGTTTTCTAGCCGTTTTAACAGCACAGAAACCATCACAATTTAAACAAGCAGCTTTTCACCATATTGCAGAAATAGCAAAATAAACTAAGAGACATGAAGAACCAAACAAACAATAAGTCTCCACTTTAGACAAAAAGGTAAATGAGTTTTGATACTATTAATGAAAATTATGACACTTACAGCAACAGTTACTGCAAACAGCAACCAGAAAAATGGAAATAACTAAATCAACTCAATGGTAATTGAGCACAGTGTGGATGACTGTAAAATGAAAATAATTTCTGAAAATTAGAAAAGTACAAGAAAATCCAGATTTGATTTGAAGTATTAGGGGTACAACCAAGTTTTATAAAGAATCATCCCTAATTTAAAACATTTACTGTATCACATAATTACAAGTAAAGATATTCAAGGCTCTATGGTGACAGTAACTTTCAGATGTGGTGCTTGTATATACATACGTTTAAGAGGTCTATCAATTAGTCTGGTCATCTGAACTGGTCATTTGGAACTACGCAAAGATACAACTGTAATACCACTAATGTGGTATACTTTGCTACTTGTTTAAATAGGGAAAGTTTCTACAGTGATAAAACCAAAAAAAAAACTGTCAACATATCTAGGATCATGTACAAGCAAACTATGTCACAGTAAGGCCTTTCTCAGTTAGTGCAAGAGACTGTCTTACCTCACCCAAGCACGTCTCCTCATAACTATTTCAGTCATCGCTGCTCAGACAGAGCATCAGCACATTCATACACTTCGGTATTTGTAATCCAGTTTTCTCAACTCTATTAAATGCTACACCTCACCTTTCTAGTTGTATCTAGTGTTTTACTAACAATATGATGAATTTTTGCCATAACTCAATTTTGACATGCCACAAATGACATGAGTAATTATCGGCTGTAACACCTACAGCACTGGAGGTTTAAACTCTCTTCTCCAACCACCTCTCTTCCCACTCAAAGTGAAGTGTCACAACTGGTATAAGAATTCCACCTAAAGTTGTTGATGGCAGTGCCAAAATCACATGCTAAGCTTTTGTATTATAGTATATAACAGAATCAACTGTATATTTATACATCTAGTTACATATACACAAGTTGCTTGTTCATCTGGTTCTGTACTATAATGCTGCCATAGAGCCTGAAAAGTTTTATATGCCAAAGGAATTCTGCCCATAGATTCTGACAGCTGATGTATTTCTAATCACCTCTTCTAGGGATATGTTATTTTGAAGGCATGATAAATTAAGACCTCTCCCATACTGCTGACAGTCTCATTAAATGTCTTGTCCTGATGATAAGACCTTGTGGTCAGACTGAATACTCTGACAACAGTACCATTGAGAAGTATATAATTTTTCTTCCACAGATAAGGAAAGGATTTCTTTTACTCTCACACTTAGTAATTGGGACCTTTACTGGTACCAGCAAAGGCTCTCTTTCCACTGATCTATGGACAAAATTTCTTTTTCTCTGAGTTCAGAATGGCTAGTCAGCTTTTTCGTAAACAAGCCATAGATACTGAGTGAACAGTACGGTCCTCAACCTCCGACTCCCAAAGCAGTCTTTGGCAGGAGAGAAGAATGAGCAAAGAGATATACACCAACAAAATGCATCATCTTTACTAAACATCTGATAAGCAACAATATTAACAAAGGCTTTGATGACAATGTAGTGGCAGACTGTAAATCCGCATTCTCAGTAGCTGTCATATGGTTTGCAAGCACTGGCAAAATATCTAGACGGCTGCAGGCATCTAAGCCTGTGAAAGCAATGATTCTTTTTCTTTTAAATGACATTGCTCTCTTATAGAAGACTGCCTTCATTTTCTTGACCTTTGCTGGATAAAGTTGTTTTTAACAAAATATTCTTTTTACACTTTTTCTAAAAACGTAGGATGTTTTATGTTAAGAATGGACTTATTAGCTTAAGCCTTCTGATCTTAACTTGTTTATATTTAAGAAAGTGCTTACATTTCACCATGTTATGACTATGGCCCAAACATAACATTGTCAAATTCTGGGTACTATTTGCCTACATCATCTACATTTATTCACCCATTTAGAAGATATCCTGAGATCCATCATCTATACTATTACAAATAATAAGACAAGTACCAGAATGATGAAACATTGCTTATGAGCAAAAAATCAACATAAAATCAAACAAGACATGGTTCAAAACGAACAAAGAATGTGGTAGTATCTCTGATGGACACTATCGACCTACTACAAGTACATTTATTCACTGACTTGGAAATTATCTTATTGTCTGCCATTCACACTAACAAATACTGAGATGTGCAAGAACAATTAAATGACTGCTTATGAAAAGGAATACATTATTCAATTTGACTGCTTATGAAAAGGAATACATTATTCAATTTAAAACCAAAATAAGACACTAAGCAGTTGAGTTTTTCTCTTTTTTTTAGTCTGCAGGACTGACCCAACACCTTCACTTCCTGCACCTGACTGACCAATTTGTTAATCCACTGGGTAGGATGCCCTCTAACACATTCATTCCCTGGTGGAAGTTACAAGTCAGGTGTTACAAAGCAGGCCAGTCTGCAGAGCCTGAGGGCTGTCCTATCCTTACTCCCCTCCACTACAGCTGCCTCAAGAGGTCCAATTATGTTCATCTGCAACCTTTTGCAGCTTGGGCATGCTGTCTCTATGATGTAGTGACACATCTACATTACTGCAGATATTGTCAAAGTAGCAACCCAATCAGCTTCTTACCCCAGAGAATGGGCAAGAAAACATCTGCCACTGACTCCCATCCTCTCCCACCAAGTCCCTCAAACTCCTGTACCTCTAATTCATAGTGGGTTACAACAGGTACAGTCAGGGCTTTATCAATCTGCACCAAAGGGCTGGTGGTTGAGTTACTTTTCAGCATAACAAAGGGAACACTGACACTTACAAGCACTAAGAAGAACTGAAAATAATGTGAAACAACTCAGAAAACACATACGGAAGAGTCTTTTGCCATTTACATTGATACCTAAAAGCAGGTATGATGCCTGTGTTGGTTCCTCACGAAAATTCACTACATGAAGAAATTCTGGTTAGGAAATGGGGACACGAAAACTGGTTAAGCCCAATTATTTAGTTGTTTTAGTGACCCTCCCCAGCAGATCCTGCATATTCATGCTCAGGCCCTGTGATAGGTTTGTTATACAAGCCAATAATCAGCCATGCAACACAAACTTCTCTCTTTAACACAGGTTGGTCACATGTGAGTGGTCCTACATCCTCTGTTCAGTCTGCAGTCCTTTTAGTTTAAAACTCAGAAGCAAGGCTCATGTTTCAACCTTGAATGCTAGCACAGGACAGGGACATCCCCCATGTATACTAGTGGGCTAGTAATTCTCTAAATGTTTGTTAAAAAAATTGGTGTTACTAGACAGCACAGATGCTACAAAGAATACAAAGTATCTCACAGGCACCTTGCTAACACATCAGTCAAATATGAAGATAGTTTCATGTCTGAGACTAATTGTTCTTCTCTTTTTTGTGCATACAGATATTATTCTTTTCTTTATTTTTACTTTACCTGCAAGGCAATGAACACGGTGCTTACATGGATAGCAAAATACAGCACAGCAACAGCTACACAAACTATTAGGTCTGATTGCAGTCGTTCACTCTGAAGAAAAAAAATTAAAACAAATATCAGCATACCTTGAAGGCAAATTAATCATTAGCACAATCCTGACCCCCCACACAACAAAGCATGTAAACATTTGCAGTGTTAGTATCAGTATGTGAATGCAAGTTACCCAGCCAAGTAGCTCTTAGATAGAAAAGTTTAGATTTCTGAAACAATTAGTTCTGTTTCTTGGCACATATAACTCAAAGTTTAACAAACAAAAAAAAACTTTGAAGGCAACCTGCATAACTGTGTACCCTAATGAGAACTGGTTATCTCACAACTTGAATATGAATTGGTCAATGACATTAAACACATAAAAAGCTAAGGAGTCACGTATACGACAGTGGAGATATCTTCCTTCAGGTAATACTGTGGCAAAATAGTGCAGAAAATAAATGCAAAAGTGCTGTAAATATAAACTTGACATCCACTGAAGAGATTGGACTCCACTGTCCATTTGTAAGGAATTCAGAATGTAACTTAAGAACTTGGTTTAAGCAAAAACTACCATCACTATGCTTCTTGCTCACAATGCAAAGGAACCACTGGAAATGCTTTCTTTGTTTTTGCTGGCTGCCTGGCCTAATTTAGCTACCAACAATCAAGACACGCCATTAAAACAGTTTCATCAGCCTTTTCCCATTTCTTCTTATTGCCTTGTCTTAAAACAAGTCCTGGGGGCAGAAATATCTATGTCTAAAACTACAAACACACACCTAAACGTAAGGCACAACTATGTTTTTTTTTTTAATTTTATTTTTAAAGAAGATTTTCAGGTTGCTTCAGCCTTTGCTTAGTAGCACCTGCACTGAAGGGGATCCAGAGCAAAAAAAGGCAGCCAAACTGCAAAAGGTATTTTTCATTAGTGGAAGAATGCAGTTGTGTACACTTACAATCAATGCAGACTTTCAAGTGTATTCACTGTTGCAGTTCTAACTTATGGGACTTCCTGCCATGGAAGCCCTTGGCCAGCCCGACTACCACAGAATTTTCTCCTCCTGAAACCAACGGATGCCGTCTGACATAACGACACCTGGATATAAAGGGAGTCGGCTGGCATCATGATCTCAGTACTTTCTTGCCTTGACAGGTAGGAGCTCCCTAGCAGGTCCTTAAGATCAAGGGACTAAACCCGTAGACCCCATGTGTGTCAAGGAGGAGTGAATAACCTCAAATTGAGAAGGAGAATAACCAACCCCATCTCCTAGGCAGGATGGGAAGGACGGAGGGAAAAATACTGCAACAGTGAATATACTCAAACATCTATATCTATGGTAAATGTACACAACTATATTATGCTCTTCGTATTTCACTGTTGCAGTCCTAACTTATGGGATGACTCCCACAGCCAAAAGGAGAGTGGATGGAAGGCCTAAGAAGAAAGGATGCCCTGCAAGACGATAGTGGCAAACCCTGCTCTGGACCTGGAAATGATAGGAAGATAGCAATGTTTGGTGAAGGTATGCACAGAGGACCGAGTAACAGCTTCCAAAATGTCCTTAATGGCCAACAATACGTAAGGCAGTAGATGCAGTGGTAGCCACAGAGGAATGTGTCCCCTCAGGGTATGGAGACTTCTTTCCATGATGGCTGTAGCAAAATGAGATATGGTGGATGATGCATTTGGAGATTTTTTTGTTTTGAAACTGTTCTCCCCTCAGAGCTACTGGCAAAAGCCACAAAAAGCTAGTCTAACATCTTGGTATCCGCCGTTCTATCCAAGCAGTAAAGCAGTTGTCTATGCACAGCCAAAGAATGGAGGATCCTCCCTTGCTTTGAGGGTTAGGAAAAAAATGCAGGCAAGTGTATGGCCTGGTTTAAAAAAATCTCTGTCACCATCTTGGGCATAAAGGAAGGATTAGCTCTAAAAGATATTCTGGGTGAAAAATGATGAAACACTGCACATGCATGCACAAAGGTATGAAGTTTAAATCCTTTTGGCTGAAGTAATGGCTGGGGGAAAGCTGTCTTCCAGATTATGAATTTGTTATCTGCGCAAGCAGCTGACTCAAAAGTGGGATGGGTGAACGTGCCCAGAATGAAGCTGAGGTCCCAGGGTGGGGGGCTACTGTGGACAACTCCCTCTCAGGAACTGTTTCATGAGAGGAAGGGAAAAGAGGGGGGGGCTGAGAAAACAGGCCAAAATAGCTGAAATATGGGTTTTTACAGAGGAATAGGATAGTCATTTTTCAAAAAGGCTTGACAAGTATGACATGACCTAAGGGATCTGAGCTTGGTGAGGGCTTTGACCCTTTGCACCATATAATGAATCTTTTGCATTTGGTATATTAAGACTTTCTAGTGCTAGGTCTCCTGTCTCCTTTTAGAATATCCAGGACCCATTTATCAAGAAGTTAACACTTCTCTGGGATCAAGGTATCATCCAAGCTGTCAATTTGAGTGCATACAGGTTGGGTATATGATGGTTCCCTTACTCTGGGTTAACAGGTCCACTTTCTGTAACAGCAGAAAAGGTTCCCTGTTCATTAAACTGAACAGGGGGTACCAGTGCTGCCTCTGCCAATCTGGGGTTATTAGAATGACCCTTGGCCTTTCTTCCCCTATCTTCAGCAGTACCCTGGGAAGTAAGGGCATACGGGGAAAGCATAGAGAAACAGGCCCATCTTCCAGGCTGATCTAATTTCAGTCTGGAACAAAACTTTTTTAAGTGAGTAGTTTCTTTGGAGGCAAAAAGGTCCATCTGTGGCATACCCCATTCTTTGGTTATGCAGAGAAACTTTCTGATGTAGTTACCACTCGTGGGGATCTGACAGGCTCCTGATGAGGTGATGATCTGATAGGTACTGTGCCATGAGGTGCAGTCCTAGGGAGTTTACTGTTTCCTTAACGTCCATGGCTAGGCGACAAAGGGATTAAGAGCGAGTCCCTCCCACTGGTTTATGTACCACATTGTCTATCTTTACCAGGAGGACTCCTGGTTTCAGTTGTTCTTTGAAGGCAAATCGAGCCATTTTGAACTGTCAGCAGTTCTTTTAGGTTGATTTTTTGGTGTTCCCATCTGCCTTGAGTCTGGAAGTTGTTGCACTGGGCACCCCGGACTATTTCCGAGGCATCTGCTGACAGGGTTTGGCCCTGAAGGTAAGGCCCAGATTGATGGAGTAAGTTTGGACACAACAGGCAAACTCTTTCCTAAGATGAGGAAGAAGTTTTATCCTGAAGGTAAGAGACTGAGAATGTTACCATCACACATTTTTGAGGTACCACTGCAATTTCCTCATATGTAGTCTACCCAGAGGGATCATGAGGATGCAAGAGGCCATGTAATCCAGGATGCTGAGATACTGAAGTACAGAGTTAGAAAGGAAACCTTGTTTTGTTTTTACATTCAGACATCGGATAGGACATCTGCCGGCTTCAGGAGGAGCAAATAATTCTCTGGCAGTCGGGCCGGACAACATGAAGAATATCAGGTGTTCACAGCAAAGTACAGTTCTGTAAAATCTTACCATAACAATACATGTCCTTCTCTTCACTGCTGCAGTATTCATAACATGAAGGATTCCCTGCTACAGGTGACCTGACGTTGGGCCAGTATACCAAAGCCTTTTACTGCTTATAAGTATGTGGGATGTTGCACATATGCTCCCCGCATACATAGGGCATAAATGCGACTTCTGCATGTACTATGCATATGACTGACTGCCCCAGACGAACACCACTCTAAGGAAACAGGTGAATCATACAGCCATACGAAAAAAAACAATACCCAAGGGAGGAGGAGGGAGGGAGGGATAAAATACCCCAACAGTGAAGAGGATATCTATAGTTATGCTAAGATTTTACACATCATAACATGAGGGAAGAGTACCAAAGCTCATGAAGAAACTTGGGAGGAGGAAGGAGCAGTAGAGCTATCTGAAAAGCCATGAAAAATGTCCCAAGCAAAAATTAGCTCTAGCTCTGGGGATTCCATCCAACTTGCAGTGTTTGGTAAAGGTATATACAGAACTCCAGTTAGCTGCTTCAAGAATGGAATAAGTGTCCAAACCCTTGAAGAAGCCACCAGAAGAAGCCACAGCCATAGTAGAATGAGCCTCAACAGAAAAAGGAAGGCTCTTATCATGAGAAGCACAACAAAAAGAAATAGCCTTGGAAATCCAAGAGGAAACAGTTTGCTTTGAAATAGGCAATCCTAAAGACCTGGTATGAAAAGAAACAAAAAGCTGATCAGATTTCCTGATAATCTTGGTTTTATCCAAACAAAATATGAGTTGTCTATACACATCCAAGGTGTGTAGTACATTTTCACTAAGAGATTGGGGAGAAGGGAAAACAGTGGGCAAATGAATCAATTAAGTGACAACTCATTCACAACCTTCAATATAAATAAAGGATTAGTACGCAAGGAGACAGTGTCCTTACGGAAAACCAAAACAGGAGGAGAAGCCATAAGAGCCTGAAGCTGAGACATCCATCTAGCTGAAGCCAAAGCTAATAAAACAGTCTTCCAAGGGCAATACTGCAAATAAGCTGCAGCTACAGGCTCAAAAGGTGCCAAAGCCAATTTTTCCAAAACAAAATTAAGATATCAAGGAGGAGGAACAGTCTTCCTGGGAGGTCCACTATACAGGATGTCTTTGAGGAATTGTCTAGGAGATAAAAGCAGACAAGCAGAAATAGCTGACAAGTGGACCTTGACAGAGGAATAGGCCAACCCAGCACTGAGCAATTCACACAAACAAGAGAGCAGTGGAACAGTCAATGGATCCAAGTTATGCGAAAGACACCAAACAGAAAACCTCTTCTTTTAGATAAATAGAAGTTATGTACTTACCATAACGTTCCATGTGCATTGTTCACCTCGCCTTCATTCTTACAGATGGGTTCGGAGCCGATCCTCGGCTCCGAATCAGCCTACTAAACAGCTCAAGGTCTTCAGACAGCTCAAGGCCAAGTCCCTATCCCACGATGAACCTAGAGTTACCTCAGACCTTGCTTGCTGTGTATAATACCACCATGTGTCATTCTATCACTCTTAAGAGAAAGCCGTAGAAGGACTGAGCAACCAGGAAGAATCTAGTATCTCGGTCTTCGAAAAAAACCTTGAAGGGGGTGGGAGGGTGGGAAGTAAGAATGAAGGCGAGAAGAACAACTCATATGGAACGTTATGGTAAGTACATAACTTCTATATGTGAAGTTGTTCTATCTCGCCATTCATTCTTACAGCTGGGTAGCGTCCCAAGCACCATCATTCTCGGGTGGCTCATGGGAGTATATTTTTCAGGACAATAGACCCAAAAGAAGCCCTGTCCCTGTAGGCCCTGGCCACTTTGTAATGAGTGATAAAGGTATGAGGTCTTGTGGCTGCTGCACAGATGTTGTCTATACGGAGCCTAGCAGAAAAGGCAGAGGATGTAGACACTGCTCTGGTAGAATGAGCCTTTATTTTGTGAAGCAAGGGCATACTAGCAGCTGAATAAACAAATGTGATACAATCGGATAACCACTTAAGAGTTGTTTTTGCCACTGGCATACCTTTTCTGGAATCTGAAAAGGAAAAGAAAAGCTGTTCTGATTTCCTGAACTCTTTTGTTCTATCCAAGTAAATTCTGAGCTGTCTATAAACATCAAGCTTGTGCAGCATGTACTCCAAGTTGTTGGTGTGTTTGGGAAAGAACACTGGCAAATCAATAATTTGGTTAAGGTTCGTTTTGGTACAAACTTTAGGCAAAAAAGAGGGATTTGTTCATAGTGAGACTCTTGTCAGCATGGAAAATTAGATAAGGAGGCTTTATGGACAAGGCTTGAAGTTCTGACACTCTGCAGGCAGAAGTGATCGCTACTAAAATGATAGTCTTACATGACAAATGTATCAAATCTCATGAGGAAGCTGGTTCGAAAGGAGGGAGAATAATGCATGAAAGCATAAAAATTTAGATTCCATGGGGTATAAGGGGATTTCACAGGTGGTCTGAGATGAAAACTCCCTTTGAGAAAGTCTTTGGATAGTTTGTGTGACATTATGTTCAATCCTTCAAATCCAAGGTGAAAATTAGAGATAGCAGCAAGTTGAACCTGAACTGTTGCTGCTGCGGCTCCTTTGTTGAAAATCATATTCAACAACTCTAATATGGAGGCCATAGAGGCTTGGTAGGGATCAATGTTATTTTGAGAGGCCCATATAGAAAATCTTTCCCATCTGATAAGGTATAGCTTCCTAGTAGAGGATTTATGAGAAGATATTAGAATCTGCTGCGTTTCACTTGAAAAGTTATGGAACCTGGCCATGTTGGGAATTGGAGCAGACAAGCTGCCAGCTTTAGGGACTGAAGAGAGGGATAAAGTTCCCCCGAGTGCGTCAGAAGACCTGGAACTGGGTCCAGAATCCAAGGGTCCTCCAATTGATGAAGTCGAAGGAAGGGGAACCAAATCTGAAGAGGCCAATGAGGGGCTATTAGAATGATGGTCCTTCCCAGGGCTTTTGCTTTCTGTAGTACTTTGGGTATCAAGGGAATTGGTGGGAATGCATAGAGGAGACCCGGAGGCCAATCGTGTACAAGTGTGTCCCTTGGGGCTTCTGGAGGGGGAATCAGGGCAAAGTAGCTTCTGCATTTCATGTTCATGTGGTTGGCGAAAAATCTGGCCCCACCTGTGGAATATTCTGTCCACTATTCCTTTCTTGAGGGACCACTAGTGAGGCAACAAAATTGCTCTGCTAAGCTTGTCTGCTATCACGCTGGATTTCCTCAGGATGTGCATTGCTAACAGAAAGCTCTGGGTGGATTTAGCCCATTGCCATAACCTTAGGGCCTCGTGACAAAGGAGGTAGGACCTGGTTCCTCCTTGTTTGTTCAAGTACCAGACCACTGACATGTCTGTCTGAATCGCAATTGTTCCCAGACGAAGAGAGTCCTGGAAGTACTGCAACGCTAAAAGTACTGCTCTCATCTCCAGGACATTGGATATGTGGAGATGCGTCTCTTGATCGGGTCCGTGTGCCTTGGGCTATTCTTCCCTGAAAATGCCCCCCCCTATCAGGGAAGCATCCGTGGTCACTGTGGCCGCTGGTGGGAGTAGAACAAAAGGACAACCTCTATCATAACATGGAGAAGTCAACCACCACTGAAGATCCTTTTTGCATGTGTTTGTGATTATAAGATGAGACATTGGGAGCTCTTGGTAAGACCACTGAGTGATTTTTGGATATGACATTGTGGACCTGCTGACAGAGTATTAAGACTCTTTCTGCTAGAAGTCTCAAAGTGGTGGTGATGGTGGTGTCCAATTCTGCTAAGATAAAAACGGTATGTTACAATGGGGACAAGGCAGATTTTTCTGAGTTTATTGTAATGCCCAGATGACTGCAGAGTGAAAGAGTGGTGTCCCTGGCTTGTATGAGCTGATGCCTGGTGGTGGCGGTGAGGAGCCAATCGTCTAGGTATGGAAACACCTGGAATCCTAAGCATCTCAGGTGAGCCGTGACCACTGCCACACATTTGGTGAATACTCGGGGGATGTAGTGAGACCAAAGGGCAGGGCTCGAAACTGGTATTGATGGCTTCCAGTCGGAAGCGCAAATGATCCCTGGATGGTCTGGCCATTTTTATGTGGTAGTACGCATCCTGGAGATCTATTAGGCACATCCAATTCTCTTTCCCTAAAAAGGGAAGTATCGACTGAAGCGCGAACATCCGGAACTTCTTTTTCTTGACAGATCTGTTTAGTCTGCTCAGGTCCAAAATAGGTCTCCAGTCCCCTGTCTTTTTTGGAACTAAAATGAGTCTTGAGTAAGTTCCGGATCCTATCTGGTCTGCTGGGACTGGTTGGATGACTCTTAGCAAATGTATGGACCTCTATTGTTGCATGTTCCCTGTAACTAGGTGGAACGTCTGGTATTTTTGTCAATGGAGGGTGTGTGGCGAAAGGAATGAAATATCCTCTGGAAATGATACTTTGTACCCAGTTGTCATTTATTTTGAGCCAACAAGCATCTGGATACAAAGATAAGTGACCCCAGACTGCCTCCAGATTAGTACAGTCAGGGCTCCTTTCAAGAGCGCTGGTAGGGCTTCCCAAAGAACTGATCTCTGTCATCCTGGTTTTGCAGACCCCCTCTGCCGCAAGGGCGGCATCTTCCATTATTGCCCCTCCTCTGCCCCTGGAGGGGGGTTCACCACGTGTGTCCTGAAAGGCTCCTTGGACTTTATGGAACCACATCTTTCCTCACCTTTGACCCTTGGGGTAGTGTCTGGTAGGGGTGGAAAAATGGACTCCGACGGCAGAGAGAGCCTTTCCTTCCTGTTCACACCTGGCCAAAGTTTCCCTAACTTTGGGCCCAAAAAGAGATGAGCTATCAAAAGGGGTGTTGACAAAGGATGACTTAAAGGGCTCCACGAAGGAACACAAGAGCATCCAGGAGCGTCTCCTATGAGCAATTCCTGTACCAGCTGCTCTGCTCACTCCATCAGCTGCATATGAAATGAAGCGCATGGACAAGTTTAATATGGAATTGAGGGTAGCAACCTGGGAGGTAACTATCTGAAGTTCCTGCAGCTACTGTACCCTGAAAAGTATCTCTGAGCTCTTTTAGGGGATCTCTTTGCAGTTTAGTAAAATGGGTGAGATAGTTGAGCGAATGCAGTGCAAAAGTTGCTGAACTGTACGTGCGCTTCCCGTATCTATCCATGATCCTAGAGTCTCTGTTAGGAGAATGGATAGAGGAAGAATTTTCTAAAATTTCCTTTTTGGTGGCTGCTGCCACCACCATGGCATCAACTGGCACTCCCTTGGTAAGAAATAATTCTTCCTGGGGGGCATTAATAAATTTATTAGACCTCCTGGGGACAGGCTCCATGGTGTCTGGAGACTCCCACGCCCTTCATGAGACCAGCTCCATAAGCTCATCAAAGGGTGGAGACACCCAAGAGTTGGAGGGTTGAGACGCGAAAGCCTTCAGGAGAACAGACTCGTCTTCAGTAGGGTTGGTGGACTGCCAGTCACCCCTCTGCCTAAGGATTTCTAATATCTCAGCAAATGAGATATTCTCAGAGGGGGACCATGGGGACCCTTCTGATTCATCCAAGTTGGTATCGGATGTGAGAGACTCCGGTGGGGAGTCTAAATGCTTCCTCTTACAGATTCTCTTCCTGGGAACCTCATCAGTGGGAACTTCTGGTGAGGTCTCGGAAGAGCAGGGACCACCCAATGGGGCTTTCTGAGGCTCTGGATCTCTACACTTAGCAAGGATATGTGAAGCAGAAGTGGACACAGGTGCTTTTGGGGAGAAGGTAGCTGGACTTGAAGCTGAAGATGTCTTAGGAGACATAACTCTCCTCATGACTTCAAAGGCACCTCTGATCCGAGGAAACCGTCAATACCCCTGGCACCGGGACAGTGGGCTCCAAACCAGAGGTAGTTGCTGAGCTCATCTGAGCTGAAGTCGCGACAGGCAGAGTTGGAACCTAAAAGTCGGTCTGACTATCCCCCCTGGACCCGACCAGAGTGTGTCGGCTCCTAGATTCCTGGATCGGTGGCGAGGACGTCAGAGTAAATGGAGCAGAGTACACTGGAGCAGGCGTCGGCTCCGAAGGCTCAACGATCAAGTCAGACTACTCTGGCTCCAAAGGACCGGTATGGCTCAGAGGAGGAAAAGTAGTAGATGGTAAAATGGTTTTCGGTTCCAAAACCATTCCAGTTGGAGCCGATAAAAATTATGCAAATGCCGGTGCCTGTAAAAGCTTCTGCACCACACGATCCACATCCAAATTGGAATTATCGAAGACCAAGATGAGTAGATAGGAGGTACAGATTGCAGGAGTGGAAATTTAGGCACTTCGGATAACGGTTCCAGAACCGGGGACTGGCTCCGAAAGGACAAGACGCTGATGCTGACCTTTTTTTTTTTTTTATTTCTTAACTTCCGAAGAAGTAGAAGCCTTGGAAGACTTTGAAGATTTGCTAGACCTGTCCTGGTCACTCAAAGCTTCCTGGAAAGATGGTTTAACTAGACAACTAGCAACTTTCCTGAAGGTGTAAAGCTCCCAAACAGTAAACACAATTAACATGACTATCTGTTCTACACATTTTCTGTCCACATTTCTTGAACCCTGACTTAGGATGTTTATCCGGGTTCCTATTACGTTATCGAAAGATAACGTAATCGAATGATCAAAAAACTTCGAAATGGCAGCATTTCGAAGATCGCATTGTGGGATTGCAGTACAGTGAGGATTGGAATATTTGCCCTTTCCTCACTGTAGTGCGATCTCGGAGTTGGAATATATATTTAGCGGGGGTGGGGCACAGCCCCCCAAAATACAAGCTTCGAAATGCTGCCATTTCAAAGTTTTGATCGTTAGATTACCTTATCTTTCGATAACATAATATGAACCTGTTTATCCCTATCCTGGTCAGCCATAATGAACAGCACATCAGTGTAACTACAATATGCTAAAGACACCCAAAACTATTTAAATAAGCCCTGGTAAAAAAAAAAAAAAAAAACTATGGGCTAAATTTCTTGTGACAAGTGTCACTATAAACACAGACACACACTGCAACTATAGCCAAGCACTTCTAAATATCAAAAGTTATCAAAGCACACAATAACTATATAACTACTATAACTATACTAAATATAAAGGCCTTTAGAAAACGACAGCCAAAAACTTTATATATAATATGAAAAGGCACACCAAGGAATAGCACACTAAAGATATATAAATGCTAAAGAAGTAAAGCTAAGGCTAAGAAAGAATTAACAATTTATGAGAAAAAATCTTTGTAATAAAGTTTTATTGGCCTGAGCTATTGCAGAGGAACCTCTGACCTATTGCAGCAGCAAACTAGATCCGAGGTAACTCTAGGTGCATCAAGGGATAGGGACTTGGCCTCGAGCTGTCTGAAGACCTCGAGCTTTGTAGCAGGCCGACTCGGAGCAGAGGATCAGCTCCAAACCCATCTGTAAGAATGAACGGTGAGATAAAACAACTTCACATGTACGGTTTACAAGTACTGGGTTTTCGGGTCTCCTGCAGAACCCTAAGAACATCCTCAGAAAAAAGGTGTATGAAAGGAATCAAAATCCTATCATCCAGAGTCAGCTGCAAAGTTGATGGGTGGGGATGGGTAAGAGATCCTTTGTCTTGTGTGAGAAGGTCCATCCTGTGAGGTAACTTGTAATGGTTGTCCTTGGCTAAATGCAAAGGAAGAGGGAACCAATGCTGTCCTGGCCAAAAAGGAGTCACCAGCAAGATTTTGGGTTTGAACTGCCTAATCTTGAACAGCGACTCTGGAATAAGAGGAAGGTGCAGGAGGTATGTATAAAGAAATATCCCCTTCCAAGAAAAAAAATAGTGTGTCCAGCATTCAAATCAGAGGACCTGGGACTCTGGCACAAAAGAGAGGAAGCTGTCTGCTGAGAGGGGAGGCAACTACATCTGAGTATCCCACTGTCCAGAAACACATCCCTGTGAAGCATCCATTCGTGGGACTGAGTCAAGGACCTACTCAGAGTGTCTGACACATAATTTTGACTGCAGATGTACACTGCCTAAAGAGTGACATGATACTGAACTGCAAGCTCCCAAGCCATGATAGCTGGCTAGCCTGCCAAGATAAGACCCCCCCCCCCGTTTGTTTACATAACAGAGGACTGTGGTGTTGTCTTTAAACAGCTTGAGAAGACCTGGAAGAAAAAGAGGATGAAAAGCCTGAAGTGCAAGCAAAAGTGCTCTCTTCTCTTTGTGCTGATGTGCTTCTTTCTTTGAGAAGGTGACCAGACCCCCTGTACCTTCATGGAGCTGAAGGCTGCTCCCCAACCTACATCCGAAACGTCTGTGAACAGCTCTTGACAGGGAAGAGGGGAATGCATAGGGAGACTTGGGTTCAGGGTCACCTGCTGAATAATCCACTGGAGTTCCTTCTTCAGACAAGGAAGAGGAGAAACCAAAACCTCTAGGGGGTGTGCATGCTGCATCTAAACAGTTTTCAGGAACCAATGAAACTTCATCATGTGAAGTTTGGCCAGAGGTGACACTGGAATGGTGGATGCCATGGATTCCACAAGTGCCAAACTCCCTTGCTGTGACAGAGTATAAAGGGAGAAGACTTTGGAAGAAAGAAATAAAGAACAGATCCTTTGAAGGAGGGAGAGAGGTCAGCATAAGGTCTATATTTTGCATCCCAAGAAAACATGATCCTAAGAAGCGGTGAGAGATGATTTTGAGAAATTTATGGTGAGTCTCAGGCTTTGCAGAAAGGGAAGGGTAAAGTGGAGATTCTGCAGGAAGATCTCTGGGAAGATGCCTGAATCAGAATGTCATCTAAGTAAAGGAAAACTTTGATGACTTGAAGCCTGCAGAATGTAATTACAGGTGCTAGACATTTGGTGAATATCTTTGGGGCAGCAGAAAGGCCAAAGGGGAAACCAGAGAACTGAACATGCAAGAAAGCAACAGAGAAACAAAAATTTCCTGTAAAGGGGATGAAAAGGAATGTGAATGTAGGCATTCTTAATATTCAGTGATCCCATAAAAGCCTGAGGAAGTAAAGTCTGAAGGAAACAGCATGCGTTAAGAAGGAACCTTCAAGAAGGTGTTGAGGTGTGAGAGGTCCGGAACTGATCTCCAGGGACCATACCTTCTGGGCACCAGAAACATTCTGGAATAAAACCCTCTTCAGCTGTGGGTGGGTGGAACCTCCTGAATTGCTCCCTGATTCAACAAGTCTTGAAGGACCTCTGGGAATGAATGTAGCTGTTCCAGAGAAGGCTGAGGAATGCCCATAAAGGGCAGAAGACATTTCCAGATCATGAAATGACCGTTTTGAACAAAGGAAAAAATCCATGTGTCCTAAGTAATATTTCTTCACACTGGAAGAGACGGAGAAAGACGAAGGGAAAGAGGAATAAGGCTGCAGTGAGAGTGTTGGTCACAGACTACTGTGATCTGGCAATGGTTAAAGTCTTAACTAGGAGCACCTTCTCAAAACAAAGCCTGACAAAGCTTCCCTAGAAGATGCTTCTGCTGCATCATAACTGCACTTAACTGAATGTTTTGCTAGGTGAGAAGAAGCTCCTAAAAAGGATAAAGCATTAGTTTTCCATTCTGAATCAGGAAGATGAAAAATAGCTAGAGTGGCCTGTGAAAGAAGAACCAAAGCATATCATGTGATGCGAGTCTGAGAATTAATACCATGGAAAACTAGAAAAAGTATAGACATTCTTCCCCAGCCTTTCCATATTCCTCTTTTCCTTATCAAAAGGGAGAAGTGAAGTAGATGGCAGTAATCCGGAAGGTTTATCTGAAATCACAGAGACCACAGGAGAATCAGCAGATGGACACCTAAAAAGAAATTAGTTAACCTCTGGCACTTCGGAAAAGCGTTCTGGCCGGGGGCTGAGAATCTGGAATTTGGGATGCTGAAAGAAAGCATCCAATAGGGCAGGCAAAACCAGAGGAACAGCAGAAAAAGAAGAGGACTCCATTTGCAGATAGGTCATAGTATCTTTTCTGCACATCACTAACCTGGGAACTACCATTTGAAAAACTCCCTCATTTTAGAAACAGTTCCCACAAAAGTGATCTCTTCTATGTGAGAATCATTACCATTAGACTCCTCTTCTGCAGAAACATACTTAGAGAAGGAAACTGGGGTAGAGCAGTCTAAGGATTCATCATCTGAAGAAAATTCTTCCTCAGAATAATCCTGTTCCCTAATTCTCTTTTGTGGTGATGATGTCTAAGGCAGAGTGGGGATAGAGACACCAAAGGAGGTTTAAGGGCCAGAAGGACATTAAACAAGCCTTGGGTAAAACTCTTGGCATTCACTTTGTGGATCTCTGGGAGAAGTAAATAGTTGAAGTAACTATAACGCCTGAACCCCTCAAGTGAAATCAGGCTAAAAAATTTCACCAAAGGTAATTACAGCCACCTAAGGGATGGCATAAATAACTTCCAAACTCCTGTTCCTCAGAATGACATTGACAGCTATACGAAGGTCAACACAAATGCCCTGTATAAACACTTGTACAAATGTACTGACATAGCTGTACTTGATGGAATCAAAACAAGATCCTGAAGAAAAAAACAAGCCTCCCTGGTAGACATCTAGCATTAATAAGTTATACATTAAAAAGAGAAACTCTACTTCAACAAACAAATAAGACAACCTGTAAAAACCTCCAAGGGCAACTTCAAAAAAAAAAAAATTAGCAACCATAGCTAAGGATAACTATAAGGCATTCTTCAAGTTATATCCGTAACCTAAAAGGTAGGACTCAGACGTGTCCTAAACTACCTGTGGATGGCATCACGCACACTGATCCTGAAAACAGCTAACATGTTAGCTATCAGGTTTGGTGAAAATATGAGCTCTGTCCCCTCCAAACATTCCACAAAGCATTCCCTCTACATCTCCCCCACCTTGCATCTCCAAAGAGCAAGTCATCAATGCTCTTTCCAAGGCCAAAAGTACTGCATCTATGGGGCTGGATGGCATCTCAAGTTGCATTTTAAATGGTCTAAAATACGAGTTAGCAACTCCATTAGGTACTCTCTTCAACCACAGCCTGAGTACTGGTTTTGTCACTGATGAATGGAAAAAAGCAACTGTTATCCCCATTCATAAAGGGGGTACGGCAACAGACCCTGGGAATTACAGACCCATAAGCTTAACCAGCCTCATCTGTAAGGCCACAGAACTAATCATCATGGACTTTATAAATAAGGATTATAGGGGATCTCAAAATCCTTGATCCGACACAGTTTGATTTTGTCAAAGGCAGGTCATGCCTGTTAAACTTGGCAGAAATGGCACCAGTGCCACATAAAAAAGCAAATCCGTGCATACAGCCTACCCTATCTTGGCTAAGGCTTTCTACACAACCCCACATTCGGGCATCATTGATAAACTCTCCCAGGTGAATTACAGCCCTTATGCCATCAGGTGGGTTACTAACTCACTGACAGATCACACTCAAAGTTGGGGACTTCACCTCAGCCAACAGACCTGTGACCAGTGGGGTTCCACAGGGATCATTGCTGGGCACCCTACTGTTTGGAATATACATCTCAGAAGCTCGGGCCAAAACAGAGGGGATGTGGCTGAATAAATTTCCTGACTGCAAATTAGGTGTAATCACTGAATCTGCAAACGATGTGAATATACTTCATGACGGCAATACACAAACCAATGACTGGTGCCAAAGCCACAGACTCAAACTCAATGTTACAAAATGCATCATCCTCCCCCTCTGTAAAAATGATAACCCTGCAGAACATCATATAAATAATATCATGCTAAGTAACAACTCCGTAGTGAGAGACTTCGGAACGCAAGTTGACTGTAGTCTAAACTTTGACTACAGTGTGTCTACTGTGGTAAGGAAGGCATTCTACGTTATACACCTCATTAGCAAAGGCATTGCCTCAAGAGTAAAAACTCCCCTGTACTCGACAATCATCAGGCCAATAATAGAGTACAATGCTCCCTCTGGTATGTACCTCACTAGCACCTGCAGCAACTTGAGAGACCTCAAAGATTTCTAACCAAAAAAATTCAGGGACTCCAGCAGTCATACACTGACATTCTGAAGTCACTGGCACTGTACTCAGTAGCATATAACTACTTCTAGGAGACTTGTGCCTGGCCTACAGAGCAATCTCGGATCCAAACCTAATGGAAATGCACATCCACAAGGCAAATGGGGCAAGGGTCACCCGCTCCAGTGACCTTATCCTGGCATGTGACATAAAAAGGACCTGCTGGAGAGAGAGAGAGATTCATAGATTAGTACTAAGCTAACTGCCCTTGCGGGCCATTGTAAGCCTAGCCAATTATCCCTTGTGAGACTCAAACCCTGCACTTTGTGTTTGTAAGACAAACACCTTACCATTAGGCCACCCTCCCTAGACAGAGAGAGATGTATTTCTCAGTGGTTGCCACTCCTCTGGAAATGACTACCAATTCACATCAAACACAGCCCCTTGATGACCATGTTTAAGTGTAGCAAAGATGACTGGATGGGAAACCGTAAATTCCTGCTAGGGATTTCACCTATGACCCTCCTAGATATGGGCAGTCAAAGCTAGCCAAGATCTCAAGTTTACCCAAGATCTTTTATATTGGGTTTCTCTAGTATTAAACTGGGTACACATGGCTAGAGATATAAAGACCTTTGTATCAATAGCCTAGTAACCACCTATGGCCCTACAAGCGGAATGCCTGGTCTTTTTGCTTCTTTTTAATGTGCACATCCACCTTATAAAAAATGGAAGGGCCCGACGGCCTACACTCCACAACTGTAGTCGGGACTTCCTCGCTAACTAATATTTGAGGGATCCCCCTACGGCATTCTGAAATCACAAGTCTCTATTCCACCTGAACATCTGAAGTGGATGTTTGCAGAGCCTCCGAGGACGTGCTTGTCACTGGATCCATGGCGAACCCTGAACTACTTTCAGCCAAACAATCCGAAAAAAGGACTGGATGGATCTCCAGACCTTCACTGGCCTCAAAAGAGATGTCCGATGTAGAAGGCACAGTCAAAGAGCCAGACCTACGCTGTTTAACCTTTCTCTTCACAACTAATTCAGCAAAAGACCCACACGTACCCTTCCACAGCATTTTTTGCTAAGGGTTTAAGACATTGGTTTTCTAGGTAAATAGCTAGTGAGGACAGCTGGCTTAGCAAGGTCTTAGGCACAAAGGTCTGGCAAACGGAAAAAGAAGTTATGTATTCCTTT
>NC_056737.1:223056956-223219456 GCF_019279795.1 Protopterus annectens
ATAGGAGGTCCTGTCTGGCTATTTTGAGCATCTGTTTTTTAGGCATGGAGGCCTGTCCATGAGGCTGATGTACTTGTTTCTTTGTCTTTAAAGGTGCTTACTCTTTGCCTTTGAAGCTGAAGTCGTTTTTACGGTCTGAAAACACCCTCAGAAGCCGATGCCTGCTCATCGGCTCCGGATCCACCTGAGGTAATAGTTTCCGAAGGTCCAATACCTTGAGCTTCCAGCGGCCTCGTCGACTCCACGTGGGTGTCGGTAGTGGCCTGTGAGTCTAAAGTAGTGGCCGTCAGGGGCTGCGAAGGCACCTCACTTGAGAACCGGCGACTGGCTTAGAAGAAGCCTCGTCGTCGGTTTTGGGCCTCAGATGCCTGTCCTTTTCTTTGCGTTTCTTGTGAATTCCGGTAGTCGGATGGCTATCCGACGACATTGTACAGTTAAATCTTCTGCCAAAATAGTGAAATGCAAAATCGTACCGACGCTTAACAGTGCGTTGGTTAAATCTAGCACAAAACCAACAACTAGCAGCATCGTGGTCAGGGCCTAGGCAAGGAATACAGTAAGAATGAAAGTCCTTATGAGGTATTTGCTTCCCACAAGAAATACAATTATTAACTTGTTCTGACATCGGTCTGGAGCAAGAAAAAAAGTTTCCCCAACGGGGTACTTAGCTTTTAGTGAAGACTTCAGATCTGAAATTCTAGCACGAAAATCTCTGGAGTCGGCCGACCTGCACTTGCGAACTGCTTTTGCTTCGGGCACCATGCGGCAAGAAAGATTGAAGAAAATGGCGTTGGCTGCAACTTTTATAGCCCTGGAGCACTGACGTCAGGGAAGAGGTGACAGCAACCGACGCCGGACCTAGACTTTGGAATTCAGGCCGACTGAGGGTAGCCTGCCAGCAGGATAACCCAATTGTAAAGACTGCAACAGTGAAACACGAAGAACAAATGCTTTCATCTCCAGTAGGTTTTCTTTATCTAAAATGGCTTCCTTAAGCCCATGTCCCCTTGACAGTCTCCTCTAAACAATGCCATAGAAGCATCAGTGGTGACAGTGACTGAGGGTAGAGAAGGGGCAAAAGCACATCCTCTGTTCAAACTTGGTTGATGTATTCACCATCTAGACATGATCTGCATGCCCTGGGCAGGGCAATAACTAGTTCTGTGGTGTCCTCCAACAGAGATCACAAACATGGTAAGTCCACTGCAAAATTCCCACACAAGATTTTGCAAATGTAACCAGACAAATAGTAGCAGTCATAAGGCCTAACACTTTCAGAATCACAGCATGGACTGATGCTGGTTAGTATGCCAGAAGGCTGAATGCAGACTACAAGGAAATTATGTTTTGAGGCAATTTAATTTCTGAATGGCTGGGACATCTCAATGTTCATATATATCTTCATGGACAAAGCAGTTGCTTACCTTTATTTTATGAATCCTTCAAGACAGAGAAAGAGCCAGTCATCCAGATATGGGAATATTCGGTATCCCCTTAGTTTCATACGAGATATATGCAATTCCACACATTCTGTAAACACCTAGGGTCTGTGGTGAAACCAAATTGCAGGGCTCTGAATTGGTAATAACTATCTCCTATGTGGAACTATAAAAATTTCCCAGAAACCTTTGCTTTCTTTATTTGCAGACAGGCATCCTGGAGCTCTGTAGAGAACATCTAATCTCATTCTTCTGAGCAAAGGAGGAGGAAGTAATCATCAATTTTCCTCACCTAGAGATTTAGGCCAGTGAGATTCATAATCAGCCTGAGGTCCTTGGTTTTCTTGGAAACTAAAGACTCTGGACTTAACACTGGTGCTCTATCATTTGGCGGGGTGTTTTCAATGATCATCTTCAACAGAACGTTGTTGTCCTCTAATTATGCTGCCTCTTTTTTATGGGGTGGGACATATGGTATGGGAAAAGAAATCAATTTGGGTGCATTCTAAAGGGCATTGTACAGCCTCTGTACATTATATTCCTTACCCATCTGGTCTGTGATAAGCAGCCATGCACCACAGTGCAGGGAACAGTCAACCGCAGACAGCCTCCAAAGTGGAACAGCCAGGCATGTCTTTAAGGAAGGAACTGACAATTCATGCAGGAAAGACCACAGAACACCTGATTTTAAGGTGCTTTTCATTCTTGTGGGTGGTACCTGTTCAGGCTAACTCCATATCCATGGGACTTCCTGTCAGAATGTTGCTCAAAATTTGATGCTGGGATTTACAGTACCACAAATTCTTCACACTATTTTTTTCCTGGAAAATGACCTCTCTGGGGCACGTGAACTTGCCATCAACCAAAATGTCTTTTGCCTTCTTGTTCACTTTAAAACCATCCTTAACCTTGGGTCCAAAAGTGCTGACCCATCAAATGTGGCACTGCCAGACAGCTAAAATTTCTTGACAAATGCATGCTGTCAGCCAGGATTGCCGCCTCATGAAATGCTACTGCATCTGCTGCCTTGTGAAACAGCATCAAGTAATGTAACGTTCTACATAAAAGTGCCACAAGTAACATTATCACATTATCTACTTAAGTCTCTGCTAAGTAACCTTTGCAGTGAAATAAGTATTTTTTCATCCTGCGCTTATTGGAAGCGATTCATGTGCATAATGTAGCTAAGAGCAAAAGTGCCTGATGCAAAGGTGCTCTTCCTCATGAAATCCAGCTCCTTCGAATCCCTATCTGGCAGATGAACCACTAGGCTCTCAGACGATTACCTTTTTGTTGCTGCTGCTAACATAAATTAACTTGCAAGGGTGGCCTTGCTTCAATGAAATCTGTCCCTGGATGGCCTGAGAATCTTCTCTGGTTTCCTATATACGGATTAAACCACATCCAGTTCTTACCAAAACCTTTCCACAACTAAGCCTATCATGCAATGCATCGGAAAGACTACACAATATGTAAGGAAGGATAGTCTGAAGGACATCCAGAAGGATCTCATCACTGAAGTATAGAGGTCTTATGATCCCTTCTGCTTAATCAATTATATGATTTCCCCAACTATGGAGTTCTACGGAGGGGATTGTGAGGAACCTTTCCTCACAGAGATCCATATCTAGTGTAGAGGAACTCTGACATAGAGCTCAGGTGCCTCTTTTTGCACATCCTCTTCCTAAGGACACTCACAGTGGAGTCAGCTGAGTGTTCTGAGGAAATGTTGCCTTAGGAAGAGTGCAACATATGTGGGTCTTTCTGAATCAACTTATCTTTCTCTGTGACACAGGATTATAGACACAATTAATGGAGCATAAATAAAGGGCGTATCTCAAGTAACTATCAATTAGTGGTTTGACAAGTGATCTGCTCCAAGAATGCAAAAGTCAAATTCAAGCCCATCAGTACTAACCATCCTTGCAATACCCAATGCTGATAAAAAACTTGCTGAGACAAAGTGTAGACCCGATGAGGATTGGCAGAGTATAGTCTCAGCACTGAGACGTTTTATGCCAAAGACTAACATCAAGAATGGCCCATGAGGGTACTGGAGTCAATCTTGGCAGAGCAGCCTCAATGTCAAGCCCAGGGCACCTAGCAGTTCTCAGTACTGATGGACTTTGTGTTGAGATTGCCAGGAACAAAGGATGAGTGACGATTGAGATAAAACCACCAGTGCCAACACAAAAGACACCAGTAATACTCTGTTCTCAAACTCCCAGTAATAAAACAAAGCACAGGGAAGTAGCATGCAAAGTGTACAAGACTGGTCCTTCACTGTTTGTAGGAGATTCAGCAGGTGATGAGAAGACACCCAGCTACATTTAAAGCAAATGTTTCCTCAAAAGAAAAACACTAAGCTGCAGCAGCATACACTATTTTCCTGTACCCACCATTGATCCTCTCATCCTTATCAGAAAGAGTAGGATAGGAATTAATCATTTAGCAGCTGTAGGAATAAATAAAGCTATAGCTGTTGGGTCAGGTTTGGGAAGAGTGTATAAAAACATAAAAATACTGACGAACTTTATGCAGTATCTGCCTTTTTAGGGGCATCAGGCTGGCTGTCAGGAAAATACAGACACTTGCACACACATTCTGCAAAGCTCATATAACTGGGGGAAATAGTGATGGCTCAAGGATTTCCTTCTCTAATAGCTCATAAAATGTTATGAGTGACTGAGAAACCTCAGTGTATTCCCACTGAAAACACTGGCACATTCTGGAAATAGTCTCAAAGAGAGGAACCTCAAAGGGAGAGTCAGAAACTGGGCTCACCTCAGAGTATGAATCAGAAAACTGAGGACAAAAACCTGTATCTGTCCCTTCATCTTCCTGTCCAGATTAAGACTATATAATCCCTTCAGGAAAGAATGCATCCTTCTTTCTCTTACCAGAAAGAGAACAAATAAGAAGGCTCAAAAGCCTGAATAAAACCCTGAGCCAGACCCAATATACTACTCTTGTCTAAGGAAATTTGGGGAGGAGTAGACACGTTTAGTTTTCTGTTTTTGACGGACAAAATTGGACCCACAGTGTTATAAATGGCAGCAGCAGCCTCCCCAGAGATGAGCACAACATTCTGATACAACAGGAAAGTCTTCCTTGTTCCCTCTCCTAGAACCAGCAAGAGTGGCTCTCCCTTGCCTGCTGAAGGAAACCCAACAGCCACAGAGGATGTGGCTAACTCCTGGTCAAAGTGGCTATAGGTGTTACACCAGAGGGGATATGGGGCAAAAGATGAGTTGTCTGAGGTACAGCAAATAGTCATAGCAAAAATACCCACTTGTTGCGGAGGCAAAATGATAGCCTGCTGTGGTGGCAAAGACTGTTTGTGTAACTTTTTCTTTTCATGGCTGAAAGGACGACTGACCTTGGAACCAATAGTCCATCCACACAGTCAAGCCAAAAATGGTGCCTCTTTCATAGGGAAAATAAGATGCAAAAGCGAGTACAAATTTAAATTCTTTGAAAGTCACTTTTTCACACCAAACAATAAAAAGCACTTTAAAACACCCACCAGCCCTCAAAAGAAACAACTTCTCCACAAGAAAAAACATCTGTGGTTTACACCTTAAACAACTTTTAAGCTGACAGGAAAAAAATGCTCTCATTTAAAATTACAGTAGTCTTGTAACAGTCTGTTAAAACAGAAATTCTTAAATTTAAAAAACTTTCATGAAGAGGACAGTATTAATAATCAACAAAAATAATTGAATGGAAGTTTTTTCCGCAAAGGGAGCTTATCAGCATAGAAAAGGAAAGCATAAGTCAACCATCGATCCTCAAAAGCTACAGAGAAGCATGCTTTTCGCTGACAGTAAAGCTCTGAGAGTCTTGGCACCTAATACTTATTTTTTAGTCAACTCAGCCCAAGCTGCCTGACAGTTTGGGCACACGGAAGGTGCCCTGAACCTTTGTGAATCGGATGGCTGTTATATCCTTGGCAGGATTTAACCCATAAAGCTAAGGCTGCTGCAGTAGTAATTAATATGATGAACACAATCTCGTTATCCACATGATTTGGAAAAGTTTACTCCCACCTTAAACTTCTGTACTCTAATATTTATAAAACAAAGGATTAGTCCAGATAAAATCACTTTAACTAGCAAATCTAGGAGATTTTCTCTCTCTCTCTCTGATACCCACCTTGTTGGAGGAATAAAGATGCCTTACTGAACTTTCAAGTAGTTCGTTCAGTTAAGTAGGTACAGGGATCATCAAAAAACTCAAGTGGCTACCCTTAGGATGCTAAATGAAATGTTAGTGCTAAGAGATCATGCTATACACGCCATCATGGTTCTTCTTGACCTCTCAGCACTGTATACTGTGGCAACCTCCTCTGCTATCTACATACACACTATGAGATTTTCTTCATAGCTCTTGTTTGGTTTGCCTTTTAACCTTTCAGGTTAAGTTCAGTGGGTAATTTTGGATTTAAACTCTTCCTGGAACCACTCACTGACCTGTATGGCTTATAGGCATCATTTTTTGTCTCCTTTATTGTTTACAAAGCAAGTGTCTCCACATACAGAAGGTATACTAAGAAAAGGTACATAAAATCATTTATTGCAGACAACAACCAGCTTCAACTCCCCTTCCCTTAGAAGCAAATGCAAGGCATGCAATCATATTTGAAGATTGCTTGAATGCTAGAGCTGGCTAAAGTGCAGTAAAATGAAACTAAATCCAGCAAACACAGAGGTGATGAAAGTACATGCTACAGTCTGACCAGCTTCAAGCTCCTTACTTCTCTTGCCTACTCTCTCTCTCTCTTTTTTAAACAGAGAAACAAACTGGAAATCATTTTCTGGGTTTATGACCATCAAGTCTGGATGGATAACATTCTATTTAAGTAACAGCCACCAGATAATGTAACAGACTTGTATTTTCACAGCTCCAGAATCAAGCACCTCAAGGAGACTTGGAGACAATTTGTCATGATTTACATATGGACTCCACTAATATATAATGCACTTTGGGCTCTCCAATGTTTTTCATCCCCACCCCCAGGACAAAGCCCAGTGGCTTCTCTACTTGCAACAAGTCTACTCATTTATTCTTCAGCTGTGGGAGTTGGGGATTCCTGTGGCAAGTGAGAGCCCCATGGCCCACCCATCATTCCTGCCCTGAATTCTACATAAGCTCAGCCACGCATGGTGAGAGTTGGGTGATAGGAAACGGGCCAGCCTACCCTCTCCCCACAGGAGCACCACCACCACCCCCATCACCCCTGCAGTGGCTCTTCCAAGTTCTGCTGCAGTGGTCATCCAAGAGTTCCCCTCAGCTCACAGTGCAACTGCATATCCAGCACAGGTTCAACAGACCCAAGCTCCATAGGGCAGACACCTAGTGCTCCTGCTAGGTGTCACCCATGTGGCAAGCCAGAACTGGCTCACCCAGAAAGGGCAAGCATGCAGGATCCAGTCAGTTCCACCCTCCCCTGCCAGCTCCTACAGGCATCTGAGGTGCTTTTTAAACTCTGATTGTCTGCAACATAGTAAGGACTTTGTCCCTCTACACTGCCATTGGGCTCTCTGATTCTGCACTCCACCACCTGCACTGGGTTCAGAATTCCAAGTCACAGAATTGACTGTACATCCCATTACATCATCTTTGTGCTGCGAGCTCTGCAATGGCTAACTGTGCAGAGAACGCTTGTTTTCAAGACTGAGTGTTTTGATAAGCATCACAATGACCCAGTGTTCCACCTAAATGAGAGCTCTTCTGGTAACCTATCCTTCCACTTGTCTGCTGCTGAGGGTCTGTCAGCAGCTCTATGATCATGTCTTGAAATACACAGCCACTATTTTTTTTTTTTTTTAAGTTAGACCCAGTTGTGTGGGCTTCACTACCTATTTAGTTGCAGGCATTCATGACTAAATACTTGTTTAGGAGATCTTCTGAAATATCTGTTAATAAGGGAATTAGGACAAGTAATCTTTGGACAAGTAGTAGGGAGCCAATAAGCCACCTTCTAACTACATAAAACACCAGACACATCAAAAGCCCTGGTAATCTAATTACCAGTTATGACCACAAACAGTGCAGAAACCTACTGAGTGACCATACACTGTTTTCCCCTTCTCTGTGTTTGCAAAAATCTCCAAATCAGTGAGATAACGAAGAAAAAAAGTGCTGCTGTAGGACTGGTACCACTGGCAGCAACGGATAAGATGAGCACTCAAAAAGTTGGGCGCAAAGCATCACTTGCTCACTGGGTCCATATTCAGGTGCCTGCTTTTTTAAGGAATTCCACTCAAAGCTTAGCTGAACTGTTTTAAGTGTATTTTATTGCCTGCACTTTCTAGTCATCCTTATGGCCACTGTAAGTAAGCTGAGTTGCTTTATATTTGTTTAATCTTTTCAACATTCTACGGTACTTGTGTTAAAGCCCTGTGATAAACTTCAATCATGAGTTTAGTTTAGATAATTAGGAAAAAGTAAATTATGTGCTAAATGACAGTAGCAAGACTGGCAGTGGGGCTTCCAAGGTTAAAAAAAATATTAAGACCATCACAAAAACTGATGGGAACTTGAATGAAGAAATTAAGACTCCAAGGTCACTTAAAAAGAAGACTAAAATCCAGCTCTTCAGGCATAATTGAGCAAGGATATGTCAGAGGTGATCAGCAGTGTTTGTGCTGAATGCAAATGTCAGCCTGGATGTACCACTCTCAACCTGATGTCAGTGCTTGCTGTCAAATCATGAACACTTTCAAGCAGAGTCTGCTTACCTACCTAGGTTCAGAGACAGGAGCTCTCGTTCAGGCACACACCATGAAATGGCTGCAGAATATCTACTTAAAAAGTAAACAGGGCTGGTTCAACTGCCAACCATGTTGCTGATGAAGCATCAAATGGACAGAATTTCACCAACAACCCCACACACACACACACACACACCCACACCCACCGAGGGCTTTATTTCACAACTACATAGAAGAGGGAACTCCACTCTATTAGAGTTTACATAATGAACACCTCATTCAATTAAGCACCACATCAAATCACTGGTATGCTTTGTTACATGCATTATGATGGTCATAAACTAATTCAATGCAGTAGTGGCAACATTGTCATCACTTTCTTGACATTTCTACTTACAACAGACTTTTTTAGTTTATCTGGCAAAGGATCTTTCACTTCTGACAATGGATCTTCAGGATTTTTTTCATCTATGTTTGGAAAGATCTTGGAATACACTAGTGAACTGCAAAGGCAAAACAAAAATTCAAATGCAAATATACTGCACATTTTTAACCTTTCAAGCTGAAACAAATCTATACAGTGCCTTTAGTTTTTTTTTTTTTTTTTGGCTAGTCCTACCTCTTAGTTTTACTGTTCCTATGCAATCTGCATTTAAATTCTAAAACTTGACAGAAAACTGTCTAGGCAGCACAACAGTGCCAGTATATAAAGAAGTTATGTACTCACCATAACGTTCCATCTGAGTAGTTGGACTTTATTTGTCATCAACCTGTGGGTGTCAGATCCGGAACGGATCCAAGACGGCAGCTTCACCAGCATCTGATCTGAGCTCCAAGCTCATCCCCTTACCTATAATACCCCCTCCCTATCTCCTTCCTTCCTTCCATCAGATCGAGTTTGCTATACACCTCACACAAACCCGATCCAATAATCCTCACTAGCAAAGAAAAAACAGGAGAGCTGCAAAGGCCCCCTCTCCTGTCTGCTAATGCAGAAAACAAAGAGAAGGTCAGGGGGAAGGAGGGAGGGATGGTTGATGACAAATGAAGTCTAATTACTCAGATGGAACGTTATGGTGAGTACATAACTTTTTTTATCTGAAGTAGGTGACTTCATATGATCATCAACTTGTGGGACAGAGTCACCAGCTACCAAAACCTTGGGTGGCCCTCAAGGAGGGATATTTCAGAGCATCGCGGAACCAAAGGATGCTCTCCCATCTGGAAACCATGTCCAATTTATAATGAGAAATGAAGGTGAGAGATGAGGACCAAGTAGCCGCTGAACAAATATCCAAAGACACTCTGGACCAAAATACAGCTGACGTAGCCATGGACCTGGTAAAATGGGCATTTATCCTATGTGGAAGGGACATACCTTTGTCTTTGTAAACTTGAAGGATGCAAAAGGAAATCCACCTGACAATAGTTACCTTAGAAACCGGTTTGCCTGGAAAGGGAGTAGCAAAAGACACAAACAACTGGTCAGACTTGGGTTAGGCTTTAGTCCTGTGTAAGTAGAAATGTAGCTGTCTATGCATGTCTAACAAATGCAATTTATATTCACCCCTCTTCTGAAAATTTGGAAAGAAAACAGGTAAATTGATTGATATTTGTTTCCAATGCCACTTTAGGCAGAAAAGGATTAATACGAAGTGAAACCCTGTCTTTATGAAAAATCATATATGGAGGTTTGACAGATAATGTCTGGAGTTCTGACACTCTCCTAGCCGATGTAATAGCCACTAGAAAAGCTGCCTTCCAGGATAAAAATGTCAAGTCCACAGAAGCAGCAGGCTCAAAGGGAGGAGCAACCAAAGCTTGAAAAACTAGGGTAAGGTCCCATTGAGGGGTAGGATCTTTAACCATGGGTCTTAAAAGAAAGGTACCTTTAATAAAGGTTTTGCAAAGTCTGGAGGAAGCTAAAGAAGCCATGTTCTCACCTACATGGAAATTGGAAATGGCAGCCAGTTGAACTTTCACTGTAGATGAGCTGGCACCCTGCTGGAAAATGTATGCCAACAACTCAAGGACCACTGGAACAGAAACTGTGAAAGGGTCCAAATCCCTCTGAGAAGCCCAGATAGAAAAATGCTTTCATTTGCTATGATATATTTTTCAGGTAGACAATTTATGAGCTGCCACCAGAAAATTCTTGACCGGGGAATACAGACTGGGAGTCCTAGCAATTAAGGGAACTGGAGCAGCCAAGCAGTGAGCTTCAGACTGCCCAGGTCTGGATGAGGGATGCTTTAGTGAGAGAGCTCTGCACGTACGGCAAATGCAGGGCCAAACCAAATCTGGAACAAAACACAAATGGCCAGCACTGAGGTGTAAATGGCAAAAAAGACTCAAAATACTGCCATATGGTAGGCAATTCAAAGTTTAATCCTCCATACCGGTTTCGGCATAACCACCTTCCATCAGTGGAATACAAAAAAACAGGTAATATAATCCCTCCATAAATAGACCCATCCACCAATAGAAAAAACAGCCCCCCCAGCATCACTTCCTTCAATTAAATAATTAACATGCAGATAGGACATATATTATAAAATAGCATACAGAAATAATATATTGCTACAAATGATCATTTAATCCTGGTGGGAAAAGTCCTCCCAGCTTAATAATCCAATATTTTTCTTTCCTATTTAAAATACTTTGCCAGCCCTGCATAATATTTCTGTTAACAGCAATTCTATCAATTATTAGAAAATGAAAATACGCACTATTATGTATCATGCAGTGTCTGTAGAGAGCATTAGTTTCTCATTTGTTACGTATGTCACTCCAATGTTCTGACATACGTACTCTCAGTGGACAAGATGTTTGGCCAATATAAAAGACCGAACATTTACAAGTGGTCAGATAAATAATCCAATCAGTCCCAAAGTTCCCATAGAATTTTATATTATACACCTTACTGGTGTTTTACTGGAAAATTGTTTGAGTTTGCTAACATATTGACATGAAGAGCAGTGTCCACACGGGAAAGCACCAAAAAGTGTGTCCCCCAAAACAGTAAGTTGTTGGTATATAGCACCCCACTCCTGGTATGCTTAAAATGAAAGAAATTGGAACCCAAGGTTTTGCCTTTCCTAAATGAAAATTGACATCTCGTCCACAAAACCTGGCGCAAACTATCAGTAGCCATGAGAATATTCCAATGTTTATTAATAGTTTCCCTAATAACATTAGTGTTCTTCCCAAATGCTGTGACAAACCTGATGGTATCAGTAAGTCCTCAGAGTTTTGACCTTATATTCCAATAATGACATCCTATCATGAGTATTGTCCCAATTACTGGCAGAAATAATGTCAAAGTCCCTATATCTCCCTAACCAGGAATCTGTTACTGAGATCCTGTTTAGGAGAGTCACATTCATCCTGAGTGGAACCAATTCTCTTCATATGTAAAAATTGAGATCTTGGGATGTTGCGGATGGTATGGCTGGGGTGCAAGCTGACAGCATGAAGCAAGTAGTTATACTGGGGGTACTTCCGAAATACTTTCGTACTGAGTGTATTGTCCAAATTCCTTTGGACTGTAACATTCAAGAAGTTGATTTTGCTGCAATCAGAGTTAAGGGTAAACTCTATGCCCCATTTGTTATCATTAAGATATTGGACAAACTCCAGAAGAAATCCCATATCAGCCCGCCATACCATCCAACAATCATCCAGATATCTCCTCCAGATGTTAGTCTCGTTAATATGCAAGTTATGGGAGGGGCCATATATAAGCTGTTCTTCCAGATAGGCCATGAACAAATCCGCATAGATGGGTGCAAACGATGCACCCATCGCTGTGCCCTTAATCTGCCAAAAACATTCCCCCTGAAAATAAAATACATTTTTATTGAGCACATGCTCAGCCATATAGAGAAGAGGCCACCTCTATTCATAGAAAATTCCCTCAATATAACACATTGCTTCATGCAACCAGTTCTCACCCACGCCACATCATCAGTAATATTCCTAAATCTCAGTTTTTGCGCATGAAACGCATATGTTCTTCACAACAACATCAAGTTTGTAGACAAGATTTGGCTAATAGGCTTATCAACCGTGGGTATACAAAGCATCACATCTCCAACATTATTGACCAGACCAACCATGTGACACGTTCAAATCTATTACAATATAAACATTTGAAACAAGATGACAATTATAATTCTGTCCAACTAATCAGGCTTGTAACTACTTATGGAAATAACACATTCAGACTCAGGGAAATCATCAATAGACACTGGGACATATTAAAATCTCATGAATTTCTTAATGAGATTTTACCAGAGCTATGTGCTTTCTCATATCGCAGGGGACGCACTATACACTCTCGCCTTACTCATTATAAGAGGTACACACCTGAGATGACTGTCCAAACCACGTTATTTGGTGAGCCATTGGTTGGCTGTTTTCCTTGTGGTCATTGTAGTGCCTGTCAACAAATCTTAAAAAACAAGGAATTCTCCAGTAAAAACACATCAAAAGTTTATAATATCACCATCTTTGGTAATTGCAGCTCAGATTGGGTCATTTATTTGGCCACCTGTACTTGTTCTGCTTTTTATGTGGGTCAGACATCCAGGCCAGTTAAACTCAGAATTAGTGAACATTTTAGTGCGATCAGAAATAAAAGGTTGTCTAATGCCCTATACAAACATATTACGAATCACCCCACTGCTGTTTTTAAATTTGTGATTATTGACAAGATTGAAATGCATAGGAATTTTAAAGTAGGTTGGCACACGAAGCTCAATAATATGGAAAACATGTGGATAACCAGATTAGGAGCATTGTTCAAACCTGGGCTTAATGAAACAGAATAACATGTTTACAATTATTTAGTTTGTGTCAACTTATTAAGCTATTAATAATCCACACGTATTTTGATTGGCATTATGATTCCTCAACAACAATGTATACAGGTGAGTTATCCCAATAATAATATTAATAAGATATGCTCTTTATCCTCATGTATAACTATGTGGCTTATGCCAGTCAATCTTTCTTTATAATATTGCATTTTGATTCATTTATACTCATATTTATAAGTATTATTTTGGTGTTCTTTTTAGTTTTAACATTTACATGTAGTTACTACCAGAAGATATTCCATAAGTATTTAATTTTAATGGATTTGTCATTATATACTTATTTTTGTAATGTTTCTTTAAATCTTTACTATTTAAGACCAGGATGTTGGGTGCTACATAATTTTCTGTTGTAATTTATCAAGCATTGAAGAAGGCTTTGTATAGCCGAAACCGTTCTGTTGTTTAGCCATTTATATGGCTTTAACTTTTTGAAGTAATTAAATTATTGTCCTGCTTTACCATTGTGCTGGTCCACATTTTGTTTTACCAGATTATAACATGCCTTGCTGCAGGTTTTGTGCTAGATTTAACCAACGCACTATTAAGCGCCGGTATAATTTTGCTTCTAAATATTTTGGATCAAGATTTAATTACCCTGAAATGTCATCTGTTAGCAATCAGACTACCGGAGTTCACAAAAAACGCAAAGAAAAAGACAGACCATCAAGGTCCAAAACCGACGACGAAACTTCTCCTAAGCCAGTCACCAGTACTCAGTGAGGCGCGTTCGCAGCCCCTGATACCCGCTACTTTTGAGTCACAGGCCTCTACAGAGACCCATGCGGAGTCCGGTATGGCATGAGATTCTCAGAGTATTGAACCCGCGGATGTCTCTCCCTTGGATAGGTCCAGAGCCGCTGAGCCGGCACCGGCTTCTGAGGGTGTTTTCAGGCCTCAACATTTTTATATAAAACTGACGCCAGTCTCGAAAACAAGATCAAAAACATCTTCTATGTCTAAAAAAACGACACATGAGCCACGTGCTCAGGGCCCTATGCCTAAAAAACAGATGATCAAAATGGCTGAGGACTTAATTACCTTGATCAGGGGTTTCCAACCCCCCCCCCCAGCTAAGAGGCCTAGGCAAAGGCACTGATTATGAATCTTCAGATCAAGTTTCCATTTCTTCTGATTCCTCTTCTGATCAGGAATTTTCTATTCCACCCTATGAGGATTCTGATGCAGAAGAATCCATCCCATCTGCATCTCCTCTTGAGGACTACTCTTTTGGAGAAACCTTGCATACTTTAAGGGAACATTTTCACTGGGAGAGTCAGGATTTCTCTGAATCAAAAAAGAGGCTTAGGGATTTCCTTCTTCCTCAGCATAGGCCTTTGGCAATACCTCCTGTATTAGACATTGTTGATGATGTGTTTTCTAAATCGAGCACGGCTCCTGATTCCCTACCTCCGGCTCCTAGTAAGCAGACAGATATTACAGGGTTCCTGACTCCCAAAAATTTCTATTCACAAATCCTGCTGCTGATCCTGAGACTATCACAGGGTCCCAAAGGTGTAAAGGCCTCTACAGCTAAAAATCCTACACCCTCTGATAGAGATTCCTGGATAGATGGGGAAAGAAGGTTTATACGTCTACAACCTTGGCAATTAGGGCCTTAAACTGCCACTTTCATATACTTAAATATCAACAGCATGTTATGGGCTTATTGAAACAGAAAATGATGTTGATTTCTGATTGTGTGGAAAATAAAAAAATTACAGGAATTATTGCATTCAGCAGAACAGGTTGGAAAGCATACTTTGCAATGTGATTTTGATTCCTTGGAGGTCTCTTGCAGGGCTGCAGTTACTGGATCTGTGATTAGAAGGCATGCCTGGCTCAAGGAGCAAAATCTGCCTGATCATGTTAAAGCTAAATTGTTGGATGCCCCCTTGGCAGCATGATACTCTGTTTTGTAATAAGGCAGAAGAGCTTTTAAAGAAAATGGAAGACAAAGCTAAATCTATGCAAACTGTAAAAGATTTCTTAAAAGTGCAGCCACCCAGGTTCAGTAGGCACTGGCCTACTAAAAAATGGTCCTTTCCTGTGTCCAACAGAGCCACTCAAGGCAAAATCCAGGCACTCAAAAGGCTCTAGATACCAATCACAGGGTTCTTACAGGTCAAAGCAATGGGGTGCCTCCACCTCCAAATATGGATGAAACAAAGCACAACCCTACAATAAGCAGTCTCAATGACTTCCCTCTACCTTCACCAAGCACTTATCTTTTGGCAGTCCCCTTGGGGGTAAAATTAGCACTTCATGCTCAAAATTGGCAGTTAATTACCCAGGACAAGTGGGTATTAAACATAGTATCCCAGAGGTACAGATTTCATTTCCATACTTTGCCAATTCCAAACTATTGGCCAGATCTGCCACAAAATCAGTGGGCAGAGACTCGGAAACAAGTTATGTCCCTCATGGATATGACGGCTATTCAACTAGTACCAGAAAAGGACAAGGTTTTAACAGGGTCTAGAGAAGGCTTGGATATGTTGACTGTAATACCCAGCAAGTCTGACAATTTCAGGAAATAGTCTCTGGCCTGACAAAGTAGATGCCTGGTGGGAGCGGCAAGGAGCCAACCGTCCAGGTACGGGTAGACTTGTAGCCCCTGAAGCTTCAGGTGAATCGCTACTACTGCCAAGACATTGGTGAATACCTTGGGGGCTGTGGGGAGACCGAAGGGTAGGGCTCTGAATCAATAGTGATTGCCCCCTAGCCGAAAGCGGAGAAACCTCCTGGAGCATCTGTGCATTTTGATGTGGTAGTACGCATCCTGGAGTTATATTGAGCACATCCAGTCGTTCTCCTTCAGGTAAGTCAGGATGGATTGTAGTGTGACCATCCGGAACTTCTCTTTGGCAACTGAAAGGTTTAGAGTGGAAAGGTACAGGATAGGCCTTAGGTCCCTCGTCTTTTTTGGCACCAAAAAGAACATGGAATAGATACTTGATCCAGACGGATCTAGGGGGATGGGCTGAATGACTCGTTTCCTTAGCAGCTTTTTTATTTCGAGTGCTGCTGCCTCCCTTTGTGTGGGTGGAACGTCCGTGAGGAGTTTTGAGGGAACGGAAGGAGTCAGAAAGTGGATGGTATAACCCCTGGATATAATTTGAAGCACCCAACGGTCTGATGACATTGACTCCCATGCAGTCAGGTGCATAGAAATTCAACCCCCGACTGCCTGCAAAGCACAGCAGTCAGGCAACTCCTCAGGGCTGCTGCACAGGCCTGTCAGAGAATGGTTCTCGAGACCCAAAATTTCTCGGACCCCCCCCCGCCCTTGGGCTGGCGTCTGTCCTGACCCCCACTGCCTCTAGGGGAAGGTGAGTCCTGAGTGTCCCAGGAATACTGAGACTTCCAGAATCACATCTTCTTTTGCCCCCTCTGATTTCTGGAAAAGGATCTTTGTCTTCCCGTCCTTCTCACTCAGGACCAATGTCTTTCCAAACAAGGAAGAACCATCATAAGGGGCATTCGCAAATGACACCTTAAAGGGTTCTGTGAATTGACAATGCCTAACCCAGGCGTGTCGCCTCATGGCAAAGCTGGTCCCAGCAGCCCTTGCTGCTCCTTCAGTAGCATGTGAGAGGAGGCGCATGGATGCATCAGTAACTGCTTTAAAGAGTGGCCATTCACTCAGAGAATGTGCATTTATCATCCAGTGACATGGACTCTGGGTGCGACTCAGTGAACTCCTTGACCAGGTCTCGCTGTAGTCTAGTTATGTGGGCCAAATAACTCAGCGATCTTATAGAAAAGGTGGCTGAAGCATATGTCCATTTTCTCACACGATTCATCATCCTGGACTCTCGGTCGGGGGGGGGGTGGACCGTAGAACTTTCCTGGGCTAGTGCTTTCTTAGTGGCAGCCACTACCACCATGGCATCCACTGGGGACCCCTTATTCCAACTCTCTCTCTCTACTGGAGGGCTCAGGATTTTATCGGGGTGCCTGGGGATTGGCTCCACTGCGTCCAGCTCCTTTCATGCCCTGGTGGCAATAAGGTCCACCAAGGGATTCATGGGGGGGGTGCACCCAGGAGGTAGACTGGCCCTTGTCGAAGGCCTCCAGGAACACCAACTCATCCGAGGAAGGTTTGGGGGCGGACCAATCCCACCACTGGTCCAGGTGCCTCCTTTTGTGGAGGGCTTGTAAACTACCTGTGGTTCCTCGAGGGAAACAGTCTGGGGCACATCGAGCATGGGCTGTCCCTGCATGGGTAAATGGCCAAAGACGCACCCAGAGGTGAGGGAGACTGGGTGGAATCTGATGAGATGGTCAGGGGCCTCGATCCCCTGGACAGAACACTTTTCACCACGTCAAAAGCCAAGGGAGAGCGAGCCTCCTGAGAAACTGACAAGGAAACTGCTCTCCCCGGATCTGGCGTGGGGATCGGAGCTGAGATACCAAGGTGTTGGCCTTGACCCGACAGCATCGAAGCCAAAGGAAAAAGACCCAATCCCTCAGATTTGACTCCCAGGCTTTGGCTCGGAGAGCTGCTTGGGTCCGAACCGGTAGCATCCAACGTGCTCAAGGTAATGGCCGGTGTCGATGTATATGGTACCATCGGCGCTGATCCCCTGACTCCCAGGCCTCTTGGATCCAAGAACTCCGATACCGGGGGTCGGACCGGAGAAGGAGATATCGGGGCAAAAAAGGGAAGCAAGCTACTCCCCCTCCAGAGGGAGAGGGGGCTGGCAAGACCCCCATCTGAAACTGGGTGTGAATAAACCTTCACATTATTTTGTCCATGTCCACTTCAGATAAACTTCTGGTGGACCGCGACAAAGCCACTGACGCCGACCGGGAGGGTCAGTGTGTGGACGCCCTAGAAAGAGGTCTAAGCTCCTCTGGTGAAAATCTCGATAATCGGAGCTTAGGAGAAGCTGGCCTGGAAAAAGCTGGCTGTTTAGGAGGACCCCCCACCGAATCCAACTGGTCCGGGGATCTCTTCCTCCCTTTCCCTCTCTCTCTGTCTTTGCTCCTCTCTTTTTTTGATTCCCTATCCACAGGCTTCTGTCCAGGAGGTTGAGTCCCAGACTGGGAGGGAGAGGAAGAGACAGTGGTTGAAGTAGAAGGGGTGGTCACGGCCATGACCGCAATAGAAGAGGCAGCCATCTTTGTAGCAGGGAGTAGTCCCTTAAGGATCAATTTTGCCCTACGATCCTTTAGGGCCCTGGGGTTGAACCCCACACAAACAGGGTAGTCCGAAGAAAGATGGGCTGCCCCCAAACTCACAGTGTGTGGCCATCCACCGGGGACAACTTATGGCCACACTCTTTGCACTTTCTGAAGACCAGCTTGGCCTGCTGATCTGCCATGCCAACAAAGAAGGTACAATGTACCAAAACTTTAAACTACCCGACCCCAACACTCGCACACAACTCACTCACAAGGAGAGGGAAGGGAGATAAGGCCTGCTCTACCTACAACACAAAAACATTTTTTTTTTTTTTCTGACGGGAAATGCAATGCGAAACAAAGGGGAGGGAAGGCAAAGGGCAGAAGAAACCTACCTACACTAACAGCAACTCTAACACTCACAAAAAAGCTGAAAAGGTGCCTACCATGCCTGGAGCTCTAGACCATGCTGCTTGGCAAAGCCGCAGCAAATGACATCTGGGGGAGGAAGGAGATGGAGGGGTATTATGGGTAAGGGGAGGAGCTTGGAGCTCAGATCAGATGCTGGTAAAGCTGCCGTCTCAGATCCGGTCTGGATCCGACACCCACAGGTTGATGATCAAATGAAGTCAACTACTTCAGATCAACTGTTATAGAGCAAGAAATCTGATTAAGAAAAAAAAAATAGGATTTCAAACATTCTTTTGTATGGGCATGGCTTAGTTGTGCACAGAGGAGAAAAACACAGATGAATGTTAAAAGGGTTACTACATTATTACATGGTACACAGAGTTAAAATCATCAAGTCACCTAATCTTAAGAGTAAATGACAACTCATTGATTTGAGCCTTGAATTAACTTGCAGAAATGCATTTAGGTTACATGAAAACAGCAAGGATGGAAACCAAAATATGTCAAGGCTATACTTCTAAGTTGCATGTCATAACAATACTAGAAATGGCAAATCTCTTTTTAAGGAAAAATGCTAGAAACCAAAAATATATGGTTGCTTCGAAAAGTTTACAGTCTACTCCGTAATTAAACTCTTAAAAATATACCATGAAAGCAATAAGTTCACTTTAATAAATACTTCTGAAACATAACTATACATCAAGACATTGAAAATAAGCTATACAGTTTACTTCACATTAAGGCATGAAAATAACAGTATGTTGTGGTTACCTGTAACACTTGCAGATTATCAGTTAATGAAGTGTCAAATTCCTGACTACTGGCATGCTGGGCAGCAGGTGCTTGGAGCAAAGAGCCAAGAAAATTTACGTGAGGATTTTTTTTAACTGAACAAGCAACGCAGAGTTTTGCTTTACTCATTCAGTTACAATAATTTTCAAAGTGCTTGATTACAGCACTAAATACTAGAAATTCAGTACAAGGGCAAAGTTATGATGGAACAGTATTATTGGGTCTTGCCTTCCTTTTAAATACTGTACATTTCTACACTTGGAGGGATACAATCAACAGATCATCCAAAGCATGTTTTTTTTAAATGTGTAGCAGTCTTCATAAGCACAGCATAACACAAGTAGGCTCCAAGCTTTAAAATGAAAGCCACAATTAGTACTTCAGCTTTTTTTCCAAAAAAACATTAAATTCTTTTTCTGAAGGTGCAACCAATGAATCACCACAGCTTGAAAGGTAAAATCAGACTTAATGGTTAGAGAGAATATGAATAGTTATACTCTGTAATTACTGTTGTGCTACATACCACACAAGTCACAAACAAGAGCAAGGCTAGGCTCTGAAATATGCCTTATAATACATCATCTCTGTAGTGTACCAAAAGTACAATCTACTACAGCACAATACCAATCTACACAATGTGTCGCCGATTTACTTTCTGTAGACCCTACGCTAAAGACAGCCCTCCCTTTTCTGTGGGAATCATTTGAAATGTTGGGACCCACTACAGTGGGTCCTAAAATAGAGAGACTGAATGGTCAACAGAACGGACTTACATAAATTAAGTCCGAGATGTCATTTCTTTGAATATTCCCTTTATTCTGGGGTCTGGAAATCTCAGAGTTGGTATTTATAAGTTGGGGGGGGGGGGCTTCCAACCTTCAAAAAGAAATTATAAGGAGACCGACGATTTTTTTAATTCGGTCTGTGTTTTCAGATTTTTTTTTTTTTTTTTTTTTTTTTTTTTTACAGCTTTTTGGCACTCAGCATTTCGAGTGCTAACATTTCAATAGGGAGTCATTTTCCATGCAACTTCAAGTATACCACAGAATAAAAAAATGGTAATCAACAGTTTATATCTACTATAAAAAAAACTGTCACACCAAAGTTCAAAAAGGATCACCCCCACCCTCCAATTCTGGGACAACAAGCATGTTTCACAACCTAGTGCCAAAATGAAGGCTCCCTGCAGAACTGTAACAGTTGTACAAACATGATTCCATTACATGAACAGATTCATTTAAGAGAGCTTTGACGTGAAACTTTAGCACGAGTGTGCAGTAGAGTGTGATGTCTTCAAGGTGTGCTACAAAGGAAAGTATAGCTGTAAGAGGTACTCAGACAGAACAGACTCAACCTTCACAGTATCTGCGTAGATTACATGACCCAGTCTGGGTAGTCTCTAACTCAACTTCCTGAGCAGTAATGGGATGCAAACCTGGAAACTGCAAGATTCTGAAGTCAGGCTCTAGAAATTAAAGTTGTATATTTGTATAATTCCCAATCTATATTGGCACTTTCATCTCCACTGCCACTAAGACTAAGGCTGGAAGGACTTAGACTGGAGCCTAAATTTTACCCATATACCTTAGCCCCACCACTTTACCAAATCTTATACACCTAAAGACTCAACTTCAACTTTCCAGCAGCCCACATAAGGCAGGCATACATGAAGAACAAATATCAGTACTGAGACATCCCCTCCCCGCACAACCCAAAGACAGCATCCTGCCTGAGGTACAGGATTGTAGAGATGAAGCCGCTAACAAAGAACTAGCATTAAGGTAAACACACAACTTTTACATCTGTCATTAGGAGCTTCATTTCATCACTAACAGCACACAGTTTCAAGCTATACCTTAGGCAGTTCTCAAAGAATACCTCAAATAATGGTGGCACTAAAGGCATACTATGATCTGGAAATACTATCCAGCTTATATTGCTTTGCAAAAGAATTCAGAGATAATCACATGGCAGGAAGCATTTCTGAAAAAGGCTTGTGTATTAGCCAGTGCTCTGGTAGAATATGCACTTGTATATTACAAAATGGGTTTGCCACACTTCAGAAAATACAGCTTTACATAACACAAAAAGCCAATGCAAAAGTGGTTCATGAACATCCAATACAAAGTAGTAAATATTCTCCATGACTGGTGCAATGAGAGTAAAATACTATGTGATCAAAAAATTGATTAATATTAGATGTGTCAAGTTTAGACATGAAGAAAGGGTAAGTCCTCATGGACACACTGCCTTTGCAGAAAACGAAATACAGTGGGTTGAACACAGAAGGTATGGAGTTCAAAAATCTTTCTGGCTAAGCTGTAAGGAATAAAACTTTCCATGAAAAATATCTTGAGTCTGCATAGAAAGCAGATTCAAAAGGGGAAACTTAAGCTTCTCAAAAATGAAGCAGGGATCCTGAAAACAAAATAAAATGAATAGGGCCCTTCAGGAAGGTCTTAGGAGTTCTGAGGGAAAACTAAGGTGACAAGAGTGAGTGAGTGTAGGAAATCATAGAGACAGACAGAAAAGAGAAAGACCTGTGACAAATGAAAAATAGCCAACACACAGAGTCCAGTATGCACTATACTATACCTGGATTTGGAAATGGAAATGGTGCTAGCTACAGTGACAGGATGAAATGGCTGATGGTAAGCTCTCCTTGTCCTGTGGGGACTAGGTGGAAAAAACACAAAGCTTAGGCAAACTCTGGTGAAGACCAAGAGCCTCACAGGACATCACAGGTTTAAAACACAGGTGTGGTGGCAACATCATGACTTCACTGCACTAGGGGTACTCACCCATCTCAAGTATGACAGTTTCTGGTCTTTGCTCTTGCTGCTGTCTATCAGATCCCTTACTCATCAGGCCTAATAAGAATCAACAATGCAGTAAACTTCCCCATGAGTGATAAGCCCACTGGCAAAGGGACATATCTGGGTTATATCTGGAAAGGAGCAAATGGGGGGGATCCAGGGATGGGTAAAAGAGGAAGCCAGAGGGAGAGCAGTCTGAGGCTGTGTGATGTCAGAAGAGAGTTGGGGGAGAAAAGAAGAGAAGAGAGATCTGTGACTAATTTGTCAAGATATAAGAACAGGAGTAAAGGAACGAACGTTAGTAGTAATGCCAAGTCTCTGGGCAGAGGTATGACACTGGACCACCATTATAAGGCACAAAGGGTCCGTGGCCAACACAAAGTGGAGAAAACTGGTGGTTAATCTGAAGGAATCAAGGTCCAAGTAAGGTTTGCTGTACAGAGGTGAAATAGATTCTTGATGACGACAGGCAGAAGTACATCTCCAAGAGATAAGCTCACAGCAGGGGAAGAAGCACTTGCCAATGCAAAAAAGGGGGCTATGAATATCGCACTGGCATTGCAATTTTTGTCATTCTTTAGATTCCTGGGAATTAGGGGAAGGTATAAATGTCCAGGGGGCTTTTTCAGTTCTAATACATCCTTGGAATATCCACCCAAGGGAGGAATAAGGGAAATGTTTTTGCATTCACAGCTGGTCAGGGAAGCAGAGAGGTTACACCAAGTTTTCTCCCAGTGACACAACAGGATATGGGCTAAAGAAAGAGACCACTTGTGAGACAATGGCTGAGCTGATCTACTATTAAGGTGGCTTGCACGGGGATACAAGAGGTAACCAGAAGGGAATTTGGAGCAAAGACTCAATCTCTAATTCTTATGTCCTTCCAATACAGAGGCTATGTTTATGAATCAAACCACTGGCATTTTTTGTCTGATTGGATGGCAAAAGCATCATGTGGAAGCAAGTCCTAGAACACATGCAAGGTGATGACAGCCCTCACTTCCAAAATGTTGAATGCGCAGATTGGCCTCTTGGGAAAACCATGTGTCTTGTAGAGTCTGCTTCTAATGATGTCTCCATGATACAGCAGAAGCATCTGCAGCCCCTGTCACCAAGGGGATGAAGGCTTGAAAACCATCTGCTCACAGAAAGGTTGGATTTTTGAGTTCGGCAGCCAGATGCTCTTTGCCCTTCTGGACATCCTGCTCCAAGTACTTAAATGACTCTGGAAGCTAATCCCCTTGAACTTTGAGGGTTCACTGAAAAAATGTCATGTGGCATCTGATGTTAGCCACCATGAACAATGTTAACACCATGAGGCCCAGTGCTTGAAATCAGAAGGCAACAGGAACAAAACTGGAGTCCTTTGCCCTTTTGAGATTGTTCCATTTGGCATCTCCTAGATTGCCTTGGTTTATTGCCAAGGGGAGGCCTTTCTTTCTCTTGTCTAAGTGAGAAAGGCAAAAGTTTTGAAATATAATTGCTACTGTACCTTGGGGTCAAAGGCAGGTAAAATTCTTTCAGTTTTAATTTGCTTTCCTTTTATGTTGAGTTTCTCAAAAACTTGTTTAGCTGGTGGTCAAAATGGAATTCCTGATACGACAGAGGCTGGGCCCTGAGCCATGCATGTCTGTGGATGACAGAACCTGTAGCAGCTGCTCTGTAAGAAGCATCTAAGGCATCACAGCTACATTTTAATGAGCGTCTAGAGACGTGTAAAGCTTCTCTGGCGATCTCCTGAATTTCCTTGGATAAGGTTCTATCCACAATAAAGTCTATCTTAGCTAGCATTTTCTTTTGAAGAGATTCAAGGTGCTTAAGCATACAGCATTGACAATTCAAAGCTCAATACCAGGGTGGCAGAGCATAGGTTTTCTTCTCCAATATGTCAAATAATCTGCTTTTCCTGTCATTAGGCAGAGGATGTCTTGTTGGTCATTTACGTGCACCTTAAATGGATTCATTGGAGTCAACAGAATGATCAGCCTTTGGATTTTTACAGAGGTGCTTATGAGTTTTAAGCACTCCACAAAACCTGCCTTGTTTCCTCCAAGCAGGGGGTAGAGAGTTGAGGTGTAGAGCTATGTCTTCAAAGACAACATCTAATACAACATACATTGGAAGAATAGCCAGTAATCTGGGTGAAGGTAAACTTCAGAGTTCCCTACAGTGGGTTTAGGTGTGGGAGGACTGCTTTCTTCCCCAAATGAAAGCCTTCTTTATTCTATGTAGGGTATTCCCAAAGGAAAGGTGCTGAGGGGGGAAGCCTAAGTGTGTGTCATCCAAGTCTAAGTGTCTAGAGTAAGAATTCCTCCTCATCCGCAAAACTAGAGGAATCTTTCACTTCCTGAAAAGCTATTTCCATGCTCCTTTTAGATTGAGAGGCCTCGGAGGTGGATGAGTGGGAAGGCTCTCTAGATTTCATGAAACCCATAACCTTCTGTGCTATTTGGTCTTGGACTTCAGTCTGTGTAGAGGTGGTGGCAAAGCAAATAAAGAGAATCGCTTTGGTATAGTTACCCAATTTACAGGGGTGACTGGAGAATGCATTTGTCCGACATCTTCATTTGTGATCAGGAAAGACATGTAGTTTCCCTTGCCAGACAGAGTGCAGACATCGGAAGCTGAGGCCTGCAAATCACTCTAAGACTTGACCGTGTGAACTGTTGTGGCATTTTAAGGTGGTCTGGAAGCCATGGCACCCTCCTGAGGGGTCACATCCGAGGGTTCAGGGAGTCCTGGGCCAGGAGGAGGCAAAGGCACCTCACTTAGGTAGTCAGTCAATTTAAAAAGCATAGCTGAAACTTTTTTGGAAATGTCAGGGTCCTTATCCTTTTTGTCTTCTTTTTGTTTTTGTTTTTAAAATGAGGCTAGAAGTTACTGAAGTCTGTAGAGGCCCAACTGTAGAAGTGAACTGTGACAACACTCCGGAAGCTGAAGATGATGACTCCATATGTGCAGCAAGTACCTTGGCCCTACCTTTGAGAGTTTTTGCACAGAATTTTGAGCAGTCAGGACAGCTAGAGATGTTGTGCTGTGGCACCAAGCAGAACAGACAAAACAACTGAAATTCTTTATGTGGGATTTGCTTACCACACTTCAAGCAATTGTTTAGTTTTCTGAACATTAAATTAGCACAGAAATTTCCCCAACAGGGTACTTATCTGACTGGAAAGAGAAGGACCTGTGAACGTACTCAACACATGTGAAGCGCATTTGACTATACATTTAGAATGAACAGAAGATGGCACTGACAGACACCTTTCTTATACCCTGACATCCAGACTTCAGTTGTCAGACATCCATTGGCAGGAATTAGGCAAAGACTGTGGAAATCAAGCCAGTCATGGGCTTCTGCATTGCAGGAAGACCCAAGAACCAGTACTGCAACACTGACTACTAACATAAAATGTTACACACATTTGAAAGCTTCGTTACTGTCGTGTCTCACACTACAGAAGTGTGTTACAGTTTTTTTTTTTATTTTGGAATGTAATTATGGTGCTCCATGTACTAAATATATGTGAGTGCTATATGAGTTATTGCTGCACACATTTTATCACATGCTGGTGTTTTTCGTCAGTGGTACAGTTGGTCAAAATTATATTAACGGTCAAAATTAAGTACATCGACCATTAAAATATACAAGGTTAGGAATTCAGTGAATCATCAAGGTAATCTTATGCAATTAATACATTAAGAGATTTGGTATTCCAATAGCAAAATTTCAAGGCTATCCCAACCACTAAAAGTCTTACTATTCTTTAAAAATCTTATCACTTTTCTTTCAGTTTTACATAGTATTGCTGATAAATTTAAAAATTCGTGGAATGTAGGAGGTGAGTTTAATTTGCAAATTTTTAAGTCATTTTACTAAACATAAGAGATTTTACAGAGCGTAACAAATATTTTATGTATGTAGTCCCACATAAAAGCTTTCTAGTATAAACATGAAGTAGGATGACTAACTGATTTAAGTAACAGTTTTATTCTTTCCATCTATTGAGTCACTCAATCCACTACTATATACAAAGCTGTAGAATTCTGCATCAAAATTATTTGTAATTAACGTATACAACTTGGACAAGCTTCCTTTGTAGGACAATTTACCTTCAATGATAGCATTCATATATTCATATAATGGGGGAATGCTGTTCTGTTCCTCTTCACTCAAATTATTCACAAATTCATTTAATTTCTTACTGATGGATAATATTAACTGGCTAACAAATTCATCCAGCTTATAATCTTCCATTAAATATTCTGGTCACTTAGCTTTTTCTTTTTTAAAGAAATCAGACTATAATACTCATCCATTCCTTTTTAGTAAATTTATTTTAACTTTGTTTTGTGTTTCCTTAAATCTGAGTTGTGTGTAATGGGAAAGCACAGAAACTTCCATTTTGATATTAATGGAGTTTTAAAAACAAATTTCTTAACTGTTTTAAGAATTTATTTCATACATGCAGGGTCTAAAGACTGAATGAATAACCTTCTAAGATAAATTTTATTAACCAGATGAAAAAAATTGTTACATATTTCTAACTTATCAAATTTGATAAAATTATACAAATTTAATAATACAAGAATGGTTTGCCAGTGACTAATGTAAGTTGGGTCTATCCAGAGTACAACAGAGTTAAAATATGCAGCAGTTTCGATGGCCAGGCTTACAAACAGATGAGAGGGATAGCCATGGGTGTGGCTATGGCCCCTAGCCTGGCCAATGTAGCTTTAGGCAAGTGAATATCAGAAATTTATGACCAGCTACCTTTGCTTTATTGATGATGTATTCATAGTCTGGCAAGGTGAGAAATTTAAACTCGCCAAGTTTATCCATTACATCAATAAATCCACCTACTTCCTGAAATTTACCACTTCCATCAGCTCTGAGTCAGTGCAGTTCCTTGATATGACTGTCAGTATTGATAAGTACAGAGGAAACTTAATTGGTAACTAAAACAGAAAACCAAGAAGAGTGAACTACTTACTTCACAGAGACAGTATGCATCCAGTAAAACCTAAGCATAGTGCAATAAAATCACAAGACTACAGATGAGCATGCATTACCACAGATTTTGTCCCTTTTCTCAAAAATATGAATGATCTTAAAAATTATTTCTTAACCAGAGGATATGAATCGAACATGTTACAAATGATCCTGGACCCCATTACACATTCTAAAATTAATAATGACTCTATATGGAACAGGCCTTTTGGTAAAATTATGCAACAAGGCCATCTTAACCCAAAATAAGTGAAAAATAAGGACAGCTGCATTCTAACTTATACCTGTGATTTCAACATTATTAAGGAGAAATGGACCAGCTTCAATGACAAGCGACAGCTTGTAAGGGTTTTAGGAGAACACCCTACTTTTGTATATAAAAACAGAAGAAGCATATGTAACTGTGGAAATGAAAAAAAAAAATAATATAGAACACCAGGATGACATGAGCACTAAAATCTGTGGGCCATCTAAATAGAAGTTATGTTCTTACCATAACGTTCCATGTTAGTTGTCTTCTTCTCGCCTTCTTCTTGCTGGATGGGTTCGGAGCCGACCTTGGCTCCGACTCGGCCACTCTAAAAGCTCGAGAGTTGGTTCCACCGGCTCGAGGCTCCCCCTATATCCCACAACGCTAGGCGCGAGTTACCTCAGATCTCGTTTGTAAGCTAGGCCCAGCTTATAATAGCAATAGAATAACTATAAACAAAGTCCACCTCTATAAAACAGGGAGAAGAGAAGGGTGACCTACATCCTGATCCAGGAAAATATGCACAGCAGCATATACCTAAAGTAAAGAGGTGGTAGAAAGAGAGGTCACAATCAAACTCCTCTAGGTCTGTCCAGGCCGGGGGGAAGGAGGGTGGGACGCAAGAAGGCGGCGAGAAGAAGACAACTAACATGGAACGTTATGGTAAGAACATAACTTCTATATGTTAAGTTGTCTATCTCACCTTCATTCTTGCTGGATGGGACCGCGTCCCTAGCACCTTTTCCCGGGTGCACAGGCCGAAAAGGCTGCTACGTCGTGGTCTGGGCCTAAGCAAGGCAAACAGTAAGAGTGGAAATCTTTATGAGGTATTTGTTTCTCACAAGTTAAACAGTTATTGACTTTTTCTGACATCGGCTGAGGCAAGAAAGAGTCCCCAACGGGGTACTTAGCTTTTTAGAAGTCTTCGAAGTAGTATTCGGTAGTAGTAATCTCTGGATCTGACCGACCGGCACTTGCGAACAGCTTCTGCTTCGGGCGCCACGCGGCAAGAAAGACTGAGGAAAATGGCGTCGGCTGATGCCTTTATACCCAAAGACCAGCAGAGATGACGTCGGGTGAAGTGCGACATCAACCGAAGCCGGACCCAGACTTTGGAAACCGGCCGACCGAAGGGCTGCTTGACGACAGGACAACCCATTTGTTATGACTGCAGATGCATCCATGAAGGACATCTTCTATATGTTAAGTTGTCTATCTCGCCTTCATTCTTGCTGGATGGGACCGCGTCCCTAGCACCTTGTCCCGGGTGGCCTAACGGAACAGACTCTTGAGAACAGTGGAACCAAAGTTAGCTCTATGCCTAGAGGCTAAATCCAACTTATAATGAGAAATGAAAGTGTGAGGAGTAGCCCAAGTAGCCGCTGCACAAATGGTGTCAATAGGCAGTCTGTCTTGGAAGGCTATAGAAGTAGCCAAAGCTCTGGTAGAATGGGCTTTAGGTTTGTTAGGCAGCTTTTGGTGTCTAATTTCATAAACAAGGGAAATCAGAGATGTTAGCCATCTGGATAATGATACCTTTGAAACTGAAAGTCCCTTTCTGCCTTCTGCATAAGAGACAAACAGCTGGTCAGATTTTCTGAATTGTTTGGTTCTATCCAAAAAGTACCTTAACTGACGATGAACATCTAGCCAATGCAATTTTTGTTCAGACCTGTTAGAATATTCTGGAAAAACACCGGGAGGTCAATGCTTTGATTTAGGTTAGACGAGGCTATCTTAGGTAAAAAGACGGGTTGGTTCAGAAGATACCCTGTCCTTATGGAACAACAGATAAGGAGGTCGACAGCTGAGTGCATGAAGTTCTGAAACTCTTCTAGCTGAAGTAATAGCTACCAGAAAGAGAGTCTTCCATGATGGCAATTTTAAAGAACAGGAGGCTGCAGGTTCGAAAGGGGAGAGAATCAAAGAACTGAGAACTAAATTTAGGTCCCAAGGAGGAGGAGGATTTCTTATCGGAGGTCTGAGTAGAAAAACTCCCTTCAAAAAGGCTTTGCAAAGCTTGTGGGACATGATGGCAGACTCTGAAATGCCCACATGAAAGTTAGAAATAGCTGCCAATTGAACTTTAAAGAGTAGAAGGAGATGAACCTGCATGGAAGACTTCAGCTAGAAAATCAAGGACCATTTGGATGGAAGCAGTGAAAGGATCTATGTCCCTTCCTTGAGCCCAATAGGCGAAACGTTTCCACTTACTCAAATAAATCTTTCTAGTGGAAGATTTATGGGAAGCTATCAAAATATCTCGGACAGAGTGAGATATTTGAGGAAGCCTGGCTAAGGTTGGAATTGGAGGAACCAAGCAGTGAGGTTCAGAGAGAGAAGGGAGCGATGAAACTGACCCGACTGATGGATCAAAAGATCTGGAACTAGGTCCAGATGCCAAGGTCGCTCCAACAGAAATTGATGTAGAAAGGGGAACCAAACCTGTCGAGGCCAGTAAGGAGCAATGAGGATCAACGGCCTTCTGAGCGATAGCTTTCTGTATCACTTGAGAGATTAGTGGGAAGGGAGGAAATGCATACAGAAGTCCCGCCGGCCAAACTTGGGCTAGAGCGTCTTTGCTGGGCTGACCTGGTAGAGGAATAGGGTGAAAAAATCTCTGCACTTGCTGTTTTGGGGAGTAGCAAAAAGGTCACAGCAAGGCTGACCCCACTTGAGAAAAATTTCTCTCACAACAGAGTCTTTCAGAGACCACTCGTGAGGCATGAGGATAGCTCTGCTCAACTTGTCCGCGATTTGATTGGACTTCCCAGGGATGTGCGTTGCTATCAGAAACCGCTGAGAAGAAATCGCCCATTGCCACAGTCTGAGTGCTTCTCGACACAGGGGGTAGGACCTGGTTCCGCCTTGTTTGTTGATATACCACACTACAGACATATTGTCCGTCTGGATTGCTATCGTTCCCAAGGGAAGAGAGTCTTGAAGGGCTAGCAACGCTAAAAGCACTGCTCTCATCTCTAGAACATTTATGTGCAAGTGGCATTCGTGTGGTTGCCATGTGCCCTGGACAGTTCTGCCCTGATAATGCCCCCCCCACCCGATCAGGGAGGCGTCCGTTGTCAGAGTAGCAACCGGAGGAAGGGACAAAGGGTCTTCCCAATAAGAGCTGAGGGAAGACATCCACCACAGAAGATGATTCCTGCATGTCTGCGTAATCATAATGGTGTGGGACATCGGAAGTTGCTGGTATGACCATTGCGTGAAGAGAATCCATTGAAGGATTCTCATGTGGAACCTGGCTAATGGAAGCAGAGGTATGGCAGCCGCCATAATCCCCAACACTTTCAGAACTAACCTGGCTTTGACTCTGTTGCTGCTGAAGAGGAGTGAGACCAGTTTGTGTATGTCTGCTATTCTCTGATGTGTTAGTCTCGCAGACATGTTGACTGTGTCTAGATTTGCGCCTATGAAGGTAATAGTACGACAAGGCGACAAAACAGACTTTTCGCAATTTATTGAAATGCCTAACTTTTGACAAATGCGAAAGGTGTAGTCCCTGGCCATTAGGAGAAGATGCTTGGTGGGAGCTGTGAGGAGCCAGTCGTCCAAATATGGAAACACCTGGAATCCTTGACGTCTCAGGTGAGAAGCTACCACTGCCATGCATTTGGTAAACACCGGGGCAGTGGTGAGACCAAAGGGCAGGGCCCTGAATTGAAAATGACTGGTTCCCAGCCTGAAGCGGAGGAATCTTCTGGAGTGTCTGTTCATTTTTATGTGATAGTACGCATCCTGAAGGTCTATAGAGCACATCCAGTTTCCCTTTCCCAAAGGGAAGGATGGACTGCAGCGTGACCATCCGAAATCTTGTTTTCTTGACTGACTTGTTCAAGATACTGAGATCCAAAATTGGTCTCCAGTCCCCTGTTTTCTTTGGAACTAAAAAGAACCTGGTGTAGATTCCGGATCCTTGCTGGTCTGCTGGAACTGGCTGAATTGCTCTAATTGCAAGCTTATTTGTACTTTCCAAAGCTGCATGATCCCTTTGAGCGGTGGAACATCTGGAAGGGATTTTTTGATTGGTTTGGAATGCGAAGAAGGGAATGTAATAGCCTTCGAAATGATGGACTGTACCCATTTGTCTTGAGTCAGGGATAGCCAGGATTCTGGGTACAGTGACAATCTTCCCGACTGCCTCCGAAGGTGGGCAGTCGGGCAACACCTCAGGGATGCTGAAAGGGCTTATCAGAGAAGACTTCCCGATTGCCCTGGTTCTGCGGACCCCCCCTGCCTCTAGGGCGTCTACCATTGTTGTTCCCCTCTGCCTCTGGCGGGAACCGACTTTGTCGTCAGGCGAAGTCCCTTGAGATTGTTTGCGGAACCACATTTTCCCACTTTTCTGGCCTTTGGGGTAAGGCCTAGAAGGAGTCGAAAAACGGACTCCGACGGCAGAAAGAGTCTTGCCATCTGTCTCGCACCTAGTCAAGGTTTCTTTCACTTGAGGACCAAAAAGAGATGATCCATCAAACGGGGAATTAGTGAAAGACGCTTTAAAGGGGTCCATGAAAGTTGCATAGCCGCATCCAGGCATGCCTGCGTAAGGCCACACCTGTCCCTGCGGCCCTGCTCGCTCCATCAGCCACATAAGAAAGGAGGCGCATGGAGGAGTTAGCTATGGAGTTCAGGGTAGCCAGCTGAGTGTTCATCTTGTCTTGAAAACCTGCAGCCGTAGGATCCTTCAACATGTCACTCGCTTCTTTGATCAAGTCTCTTTGAAGATGAGTAAAATGGCATAGGTAGTTCAGCGAACGCATAGCAAAGGTCGCTGACGAGAACATCCGCTTCCCGTACCTGTCCATAGACCTAGATTCTTTGTTAGGGGGATGAACAGGCACTGAAGGATCAGCTAGTTCCTTCTTGGTGGCAACAGCTACCACCATAGCATCCACAGAAACACCTTTTGTGAGAAATTGCTTGTCAGTTGGTGCTGTTATAAATTTTGAGGGTCTCCTTAGGGTAGGGTCCACTGAATCAGGAGCCGTCCAGGCCTTCTTTGCAACCACCTGCATGAGGGGATCAAAGGGGGGGACACCCAGGAGGTGGAAGGGCGAGAGCCAAACGCCTCAAGATACACAGATTCATCCTCCGAAGGGTTAAGGGCTGGCCAATTTCCCCTCTGTTTCAGGATCTCTAGAATGTCTGCGAAAGAGACATCTTCAGAAGGGGAACGTGGGGAACCCTCGGAATCCTCTAAATCTGTCAGAGGTGACAGACTCAGGTGAGTCTATGTGCTTCCTCTTACACTTTCTCTTGCTAGGGGGCTCCGTTGCCATTTCAGGGGAGGCCTTGGAAGAGGATGAGATCCCCACAGGGGATTCTTGAGGAGCTTGCTCTCTGCGGTCTGGGATGAGGGAGTGAGTCGACATAACCAAAGGCACCGAAGTGGGAGGGGCAGACGGAGCCGACTGTGGAGTCGAACAAGGTTCCAACACACTCCGCATGACCTCGAATGCACCCCTGTCAGGCAGAGCCAGAGGTCCCCGCCACGAGAAGCTGAGAACCTCCCTCGGCACCGACAGAGATGGCTCCGAGGCCGATGTCGGAGCCGAACTCACCAGCGCCGAAGCACCGAGAGGGAGTGGGGGGTCGGACAAGGGTCCGATGCCACTCACCCCCTCGGAGCCGACGAGGGAAGCCCGGCGCCGAGATTCTTCAAAGAAGAAATCGGAGCCGACGACGGAGCCGAAGACAAATGTATCGGCTCCGACGCTACCACAGTCTCGGTCCCGAGAGGCGCCCGGCTCGAGCTCAAAGGAGTCGGAGGAGGAATATTTATTGGAACAAGTTGAGGCATCGACTGATGAGTCGGACTCTGGAGCATTTGGGCCAGTGCCTCGGACTTCAAAAGTCTACTCACTACCCTCTGGAGGTCGTGATCTGAGAGCCTCGATGACCTGGAGGAGTGAGATCTATGACTCCGTTCAGACAGCAGGGGAGACGCTGGAGCAGAATGAACGGAGCCAAGGGACGGGGACCTCGATCTCTTTCTAGATGTCGGCTCCGATGGTTTGATCGGAGCCGACCCAGGAATCTCTAATGCCTCGGCTCCGGCCGGAGCCGAGGAAACCACGGATACTGCAGTCAAAGACTCATCGGCTCCAGCCAGAGCCGATGAAGCAGTAGGCTTCGAAGCCTTACGCCTCGACTCTGAAGCTGGAGCCGAGGTCTTAGAAGCCTTAGAAGGTTTCCCCGATGACACAGAAAGGGAACCTTCAGGCTTAATTAAACCCCTCAAAATGAGTTTATTTTTTCTCTCCTGCAGGACTCTAGGGCTGAAGCCATGGCATACAGCACAAGAGTCCTGCAGGTGTAAAGGTCCCAGGCAATACACACAAGAAGTGTGACCGTCTGTCAGAGACATTTTCTGACAGCACGAGTCACACTTCTTGAAGCCTGAGACCTTTGTATCCTTGGACATATTCAAGGAACCGAAGTGTAATCACACACAGAAAACACACACACACAGATTACACTGATAGGGTTCAAAGGGAATTATTTAAACTAAAGGTAAGTTAAATAAAACTCCCTAATTAAACACATACACACCCTAAGGATAGGGAAGGAAGGGCCCGAAGGCCTTAGGGAAAGAACTATACGTTCTTTAGAAAAAAAGGGGGGCTGGATAAAAGGTAGAAGGGATAATAAGTCCACTACACTAAAGGGAGAAAAATACACTAAGCTAGCCTAAGTCTAAAGAATTTAAACTAGTCTAACTTTCACTAACCTGGAGCCGGTAGAAAACACACCTCGATCGCTGTAGCGGCAAACGAGATCTGAGGTAACTCACGCCTAGCATTGTGGGATATAGGGGGAGCCTCGAGCCGGTGGAACCAACTCTCGAGCTTTTAGAGTGGCCGAGTCGGAGCCGAGGTCGGCTCCGAACCCATCCAGCAAGAATGAAGGCGAGATAGACAACTTAACATCTGTACTTTCTGTGAGTACTTAATGGGGTGTGACTCATTTGAGTGCCCCTATCTTAAAAAGATGGTGAAAACTTCAGCAAGTGGTAATTGTAATACTTAAAATGGATGTAACGCCATGTGTAATGACTGCCGTGCATTTTATGAGGGTAAGACTATGAATAAACTGGAACGGAGGATCTCAGGTAATCTTTCTGACATCAGACATAAAAGCAAAGAACACCTTATCCAAACACTTATTAGAACACCACAGACATTCTGGTTTTAAATTTATCATTCTGGACTGTGGAAATGGATGACCTTGAAGGGGACGTCAGTTCTGTTTTGGAGAAAAAAGAATTATGCTGGCAGTTGAAATTAAATACAGTCAGAAAACCAGGATTTAACTATTATTAATGTATTAAGAGTGCATTGAATTTACGTAAGCTGCCACACAATCTGCATAGTTTTTTTTAGGGAATTTTTGGGGAAATATTTTTATGTACTAAAAATAAAAAAATGATGTGTAGTACATTTATAAACGTGCATATGTTTAGTTACTTTAACCTCGATTCTGCTTTGATTAGATTTGATACACTCTTGCACCATACACCAGAGATTTAAATGGCAAATTCAAAATGCACATTTTTTTCATGACAGTATTAACATTAAGTATTCATAGGAGGTTACTAAGCTAATGGCCACAGGGCCCTTACAAGCCTGGCCAATTTCATCCTATGTTCCCAAGAGTGTCTAGTTCAACCAGACATTAAAATCAGTTCCTACTGCCCCTGTCCAAGAGGGACACAGGTAGAAGAACCCCCACGGTGAACTTCTGGTTCCCATCCAATCGTCCAAATTATTTTAAATAGGACCAATAAGGGGCTTTGTTTAACATGACAAGGAAGCTCTCCAGCAAGTTCTGTTGATGTCACATACCAGGTTAAGGTTCTTTGAGCGAGTGATCAGAGTGCCATTTGACTTGCAAATGTGCATTTCCATTAAAAGCTGGATAAGAGATTGCTCTATATGCAAGGCACAGGCTGCCTCTGAGCAGTCTTTACGATGCAGAGTAAAGTGACAGTGATTTCAGTCTGTCCGCATAAGACAGATCTTGAAGACCCTGAATTTTCTTTGTAAGGAACCTTTGTCTTCTCTCCAACTGCTGCAGGTGTTTGGAAAAGAATATACCAAAGGGATCATTGTACTCTATTATAGGCCTGAGGGAAGAGTACAGGGGGGGTTATAACCTCTTTTTTTGGAGGCAATACCCTTACTTATGAGATGAGCAATATAAAATGCATTTCTTACCACTGAGGAGACATGGTGATCGAAGTTAAGGATGCCGTCGACTTGTGTGCCCAGATCTCTCACCACGGACTGTGTGCTTAGGGTGTTGCGTCTGATGTGTAAGTTTGCAGGAACATGACCCTTGCAGAAGGGGATAATTAACTTATGCAAGAAATGCATTAAGACCAGACTTTGGCACCAGTCATTAGTCTGCATAAGACCTTCTAAGCATTGCTAGGGGTTTCAATGATCACTCCCAGTTTGCAGTCTTCAGTAAACTTTGTCCATGTCAGTTCTTTAGTTTTAGCCTGTACTTCAAAGAAGTAGATTCCGAACAGTAGGGGTTCCACAACTGATCCCTGTGGAACACCACTGAATAAGGGGCTGCTGGAGGAGGTTGAGTCCCCTATTTTGACAGTATGAGTTCCATCAGTCATCCAGTTTGCAACCCACCAGACAATACGTGATATGATACAAAGCTGGGTGAGTTTATCATTGATGCCCGAGTATGGGATTGTGTCAAAGGCCTTGGCTAAGTCTAGGCAGGGTGTATGCACAGATTTGCCCTCATCTAAGACTTTGGTGACTGTCTTGAAGTCCACCAAATTTAACAGGCATGACCTCCCCTTGACAAAACCAAACTGGGTGGGGTAGAACAGTTGGAGATTTCCTATATCTCTGTTAATAATGTCCATGATGATTCGCTTCATGGCCTTGTAAATAACGCCAGTCAGGTTAATGGGTCTACAGTTCCCGAGGTCCATGGATACACCCCTTTTGTGCCAAAGGGTTCACCGTAGTGGTTTTCCATTCCAGTGGGACAAAGTCAGTACTTAGGCCGACATTGAAAAGCGTGCCCAATGGTTATGCTAATTCCTGTTTTAACCCATGTAGAATACAGCCCAGGATGTTGTCTGGTCACATTGAGGCTGTGTTCTTGGCACTGGAGAGGGCGCAGTACCATTAACTACGAATTCAGCACAAATCTGGTCCTTACCTTTGAGGTTACGGATGTAAATAAAGAAGGCCTTGTGGTTATCCTTAGGGAAGCTAATCTGGACTAGTAGTTAACTTTGGAGGACTACACTAGGAGTCTTATTTGCTTAAGTTGTGGAGGCAGTGTTTTCAGTTTTGAGACCGTTCCTTCCTGCTCTCATACAGCAATTTCTTTCCCTATTGTATAGCCTATTAGTGGCAGTTGTCCACCAGGCAGGTATGTTTTTCCTTGAAGATCTTGTTTGGGTTCTACCAAGTACGGCAGTCAATACAATTGTACAGGTGCTCGTATAAAGCACTGGTGTACAACTCAGCATAGGTGACTCCATCAGTGGATGAGAGGGGCTATGAAGCTATTTATACTATCATGTAAGAGGCTGTAACTGGCCCTGGAGAAGTTTTTTAGTCTAGCTGTTGCTAATGGGGGGGGGGGGGGAGTCTTGTGTTATAGTTACTTCTAGCGAGACTGACTTGTGGTCAGATCTCACTAGGGATGGCCACACACTGGGGGTGGTGCAGCAGTCCCCCATTTTGGTGAGCACCAGATCCAGGATGTTTGAGCCCCTTGTGATGCGTCAACCAGCTGGTCCAGGGTATTTGACTTAAAGTCCAGGAACCATTGGGCAAGTGAGTTAGAACATGTATAATTTACCCAGTCAATGGATGGGTAATTAAAGTCACCCACAAATCCAGGGAGTTTGGGTGTATCTTGACTGACTCAAGTAGATCAAAGTAGGCTGAGTGGATATCCTGATTCATGGAGGGATTCCTACAGCTGACCTGAAGAGGGGTCTTACCTACAGTCAATTGCACCTGAAGGAATTCAAGGGAAATGTGCTGTTTAACCAATCTAGAGGTGTATTTATCATTAATAAATATTGATACACCACCTCCTTTAGATCTCATGCTTTCAGTTTGTGGTCTGAACATGTGGAAGGAACTGTAACCTGGTATAGCTGGGATGCTCTGCGCAGCCTTAAACCAGGTCTCAGTGACTGCACAAATGTCAGCATCTTCCAAGGCGAGGACCACTTCCAATGAGCGCAGTTTGTGGTCTAGAGGTTGTTCTTAGAGGGTATTTTTACATCGGGAATTTTGTTCTTGTGATATTGCCTAAAAAAGGCATTATGGTGGTGGCAAGAGCCTTGGCCAGTAACCGAAATCCCATGGGTGACAGATGAAGACCATCTCTGGCAAAATATTGAGGTTTGTCAACCATGTCATCCCAGGCTGACAGATTTTGGATCCTCTATGAATGACACCAGAAACTAAGCCAATTGTTGAAGTTCATCATTTTTTGTTTGCATTACGGTATTCTAGACAAAGGTAAAATGCTGCTTAAGGCTAGGGACACACCTGCCTGAGACACAGAGAGCTCAGTCAGGTCTCTCTTCATACAGTCCAGTGAGGTATGGTCTCAAGTCATTCACAACAACATGGACTATGACAGAAACATTACAGTGCTTGTTGTTGAGAGACTTGAGTGGTGTGTGATGTGGCGGATCCTGGCACCTGACCACAACTTCTTCCTTATCCAACTTGATGAGAGGGACATCTGTGTGTCTCACATTTGAGTCACCTATGACCAAGATGTTTGTTTTTGTGTTATGCCTTAGGGGCTTGGCTGGTGAGACACTGGTGTGTGACATGTGCACTATGTTTTGCAGAGAATGTATTATGTGAATCATGCTTGTGTTTGTATTTGGGAGTCTCTGATGTTTAGATAAGTTTCTGGTAAGAACCTCTGCATGTGTAGGTTTAGATGTTGGTGGACTGATAGGTGCAGAATGTGAGGTGTGCATGCTGACAACTTGCTTACTATCAGATAAATTAACTGGTGAATGAGAAAGGCTGGATTCTAGGTTCTTGTTATAGATGGATCCCTCACATAACTAAGAAGTGGGTTGTCACTGTAAATAAGATAATTGCTACATTGCCTCAGGATGCCCATGTCGACCAGGCTGGCTGGAGAAAACTGTGGGAAACTGTCCGTCCATAATGCTAGGTAAAATGATGTGGTCAGAATATAGGGAAAGGACAGGAAGGACCAGGTAAAGTAGAGGACAGGAGAAGTGGACAAAAAATACAAATGGCTAGTGGGAAGGATCTGTGTTCGCACCCAAGGAGCTACACTGAATATATCACGTCAGTGAGGGACAATCACAAGAACTCACTGATTCAGCACCAACAGAGTACTAAGGGAAAATTTGCAGGCAGAAGTGTTTACATCTCTTGCCGCCAACTGTAACCACCTCTGCTCAGCAGTGCACGATGAGCAAACACAGTGCTTATGTAGCAAATGAGAACAAACTTATTTAAACAAATTAAACAGAAAAAAAGCTCAAAACTGAGCCCTATTCCAGCCACCTTCAATCAGAACAGCTCTAACTCCACACTCCTGCCACTAGGATGCAGGGGAACTCTTTCCAACAAAAAATGGCCTGGTTCAGTCCTCAAGATATACAAACAGAACTAGACTCAGCAGTTCTGAATCTAGTCTATGCTACAGCAAACAAAGGGCAACTATTTCAGAAAAAAAAAAGTTCAAATAAGCAGTGATGTGGTAAAAATGCAGTTCAAAAGTGCAATATACAGTGAAAAAGTCTACTTAAGTTTTGCACAGATCATCAGATACCTTAGACTGATCAGACAAATACGGCAGAGCAGTAACTGGTTGCCAAACTCTGTGCAGATTTGTTAAAACAAGTGCAAATGCTGTACAATTCCCCCATTTAGCATATTGGTGTATGCTCATGCATACCCCTGCACACTTTTATACATTACTTGTTTACTTCCTCCACTATTTCTGTGTGATTTGTCTACTGGTTTTCATTGAACAGACATGCTTTTGGGGTGTGTAAACATGAAAACTGCCCTGACATTTTTTTCTACTGCAAAGCATTGACACTTTTTTGAGTTGTAAATGAAATAATTTCTTCTGAAATCATTTTTTCAAAATTTTTTCTGAGCTATAAATAACTTTTTTTATACACCCTAATGCATATTAGATATTATAAGACAGATACATATTTATATTTGTAGTGTTCTAGTTAAATAGTATTTCTGGTTAGATAGCTTTGTGTTTTTTCTTGTATCAATCTATTTAACTCTTTCTACTTATCTATGTATATGATTTTAGTTCTTGTCACAGACCTGATGAAGGCTTTATTGCATTAGCTAGCCGAAAGCGATTTTAGTTAAAAATCAGTCTTTTTATGTGTAGGTTATGCTTTTCTTAATACCTGATTTGGGAATGTGGGTTGCAAATAGGTAGTGTTTTCCTTAACTAGGATTTAGTTTGACCTCATCAGTAGTTGTAGTGGTGGTGGTGGGATCGGTACTTGCTGTTCTAAAATGCACTTTTTACAGCCATGTTTATATTGCTTGCCTTGAATAGGCTGATTTAAAATTAAACAATACATATATTTTCCACACCTACTTCTAAGTGTGTAAAACTGATATATTTAACATTGTAAAATCTTTCTGATTTTTGTTTCTAAGGGTCACTTGTCTGTGATGAATAAAGGCTTGTTGTTTTGGAACACTACCTGTTTTTCATGACTTTTTGGGAATTATTGTGACTGAGCTCATCAACAAAGTTTTAAGACCACTAGTTTCTCTGTGTTTTATACATATATATATATATATATATATATATATATATATATATATATATATATATACATACATATATATTAGTGTATACACGTGTGCGCACGCACACACACACACACATATATATATATATATATATATATATATATACACACACACATATATATATATATATATATATATATATATATATATATATATACACACACACACACAAACATATATATACATCAAATACACATACAGCTATTGCCCGTTACTGAAGCTTCATGCAGCTTTACACTTATGAGCCAAAACAAATCCTTTTATACCATATGTAGAAAATTTATTGTAGCAAAAAAAAAAATTGGCAGGTAGGAAGTACACTTGTGTAAGTTGCACTTACCTTACATATTTGAATTCCTCACTGTTGCAGCAGGCTTTAAGCTATATAGATTGTGCCTTGTCCAGGACAGTGAGACAGCTTCCAAAAGCTCCAACTCACTCCCACACTTCCACTCTGACTCTTTTAGGAAGTAAAATAAGCAGTCAGAGTGGAAAATCTTCAGGACTTTCCAACCCAAAACGTAACAGAATACTCAACCTTAACTATAAAAACAAGAAATAACCACAAACTGTTTCCTCAACACTAACTATATACAATAATAGGGGATGGAAGGTTGGGCAATTTCACCAGTGACTAATCTGAATATTTACTATTACACACAAGTGCAATTTTTATACAGTTATGACAGACTTTAGAACATATGGGTTGATCTCCAAAGCCTATCCAAGCTGCGGGGGGGAATGATATGTATTCTGGAGTCCCTGGAGAATGTTCCTAGCAAAACCAGTCCAGGATCTAAAAATAAAAATAATAAAATTTGTAATGCCATATAAAGGTAAGTACAAAGGATCATGTAGCTGCCTCGAGAATATTTCTATGGTCCACCCCCTTCCAATATGAAATCAAAGAAGTCAAGGGTCTCAGACAGTGAGGACTGATACTGTCTAGAACCAGTTTACCATGGTGGGCATAACAAAAGACAACAGCCAAGGACAACCATCTGGAAATAGTCTGTTTTGACACAGGTTGTCCTTTCTTAATCCCAATTTAAGAAACAAATAGTTATTCTGCTTCTTGTAAAGGACATGTATCTGTCAAGACAGTACCTGAGCTACCTACATACATCCATAGTACGTAGAATCCTTTTTCTCCGGTACTTGAGGCCTGGATATAAATCTGGGAACTGGACGGCTTGTTTTTTTGTTGTTTGGGGAGAATTCCTGGTTCCCTGTGGGGGACATTTGAGGTGCGTTTTTGTATAATGTCGTTGGAAGGGGCTTCTGCGATTGCAGGCGGGAAAGCTAAGATGTACTGAGATGTGGAAGGAGAGAGACAATAAAATGGTGGAGAATGATCCCTGGTCCAAGGGGATGGACAGCCGTACTGACAAGAGGTATGAGTAGCTGGAAAAGCTTTTAAAGAAGGCGGTGTCTTTGTATTATGATATTCGACTCCTGCAGAAATATGTGGATATGAACATAACACCTAGGGAGCTGAGAGTTGATCGGCTCCTTGCTTTTGAGTTTTCAGGAGAGGAGGAGTCAGACCTCTTAGAAGAATGGAAAGCAGTTTTGTTATGTACCACAAACTGACAAAGTTTTGATCAAAAGAAACATCTATGTGCAGGAGAAGGCACGGAATACAATTATGCAACTGCAAGAAGCGTTAATTGCTTACACCTCTAAAATGAGCTTTTCCAGCAAGCTACACGATATTAAGTTTAATGTGGCTAAAGTGGAGTCGGAGGTTATTTCTAGGAAGAAGAAGAAACTAAGCCGGGATATCAATGACTATAACAGTGGCATAGTTTTTTCCTGGCAAAGTAAGGAGAATAGAGGACATCCTCGGCAGAAGGAATAGAACTCGTTCGGGTCCATCCTATTGTGAGACTTCTGTCTCGTTGGATGAGTTGGTGACTAATGGGTGGAAAAGTGTGTCCTTTGAGGATGTCAGCAGAGCATTTGGTGGCTCTGTTCCAACGGACAATGGTGAGAGTTCAGAGGACCAGAATCGGGGGAAAGGTAGAGGAAGAAGGCTTCAGGGAAAGGGGAAAAGGAACTGAATTGTCCGGCGGGACATGCTGAGCTATGTACTGTTTCTTATTAAGCTAACCCTTTCCCTGGCAGCCAAGGTTTAAGTTCAACACTGCAATGGGTGGAAGGGATTAGCACCAATCTTCCCTTGGTTTCTATTGCACTTGAAGTTCAAATTTTGCCTAGCGCATTCACTTTTAACAAGGACAGTGATTTGGTGAATGTGGTGAATAACCAAATGAGTAAAGCAAGTGATACCACAGAAGAGAAATGTAATATTGTTAATTTATCGGACTTTGTATTAACGGATGCAGCAGCGAGTGTGCTGCATAAGGGCACAAAGTTTGTGCCGACTTTTTGTCCTTCACTGGCTAATTTTGTGGAAGAAATAGAGAGGTTCTGTAGGAAATTAAATTTAAGGGTATTCTTTGGTGCTAAAGGGCACTTGTGTACGCAGGGGAGAGATTTGAATACCCTGAGTGAAACCAATCAAGATGTTATGGAAGACTCGCTTTTAGATGTTTCTATTTATGACAGTCCGTTTGTTAATTGGGACTCTGACGAGGACTTCGTGGAGAACATCTCTGATACAGTTTGCGATGATAATGCTTGTTTTTTAACTGGGTATGGTAAATTGAAAGTACCCAAGGTGCCCTTTATTAGCTCCTGTGTACCGCCAAAAAATTTGAATGCCATTAATGTATTTGAAAGTACATTGTGTAAACAAATGGAGAATGCATATTACCAGTATGTAGGAGGTTCCAAAGCATGGAATTTAAATAGGGAGCAATGGATTGCTTTAAAACAGTTGCATGAAGTAACCAAGTATGTTTTCACACAGGCAGATAAGGATGGGAATTGGGTTATTTTAGGTAAGAATGATTATAATAGCATGGTGATGGAATTGTTGTCAGACAGTAAGGTCTATAAAAAGTTGCACTCCAATCCAGTAAAGGGATTTAATGATGGTTTGTTGGAATTATTGGAAAGAGGGGAGAGACTGGGATTTTTTGATCGTGGGGATGTTAAAAAATTACAATTAAAGAATCCAAGGGATGCCAGGTTTTTTTGTTATTCCTAAAATTCACAAGTCGATGCCTAAACCCCCTGGTAAACCGATAGTTTTGGGAGTAGGTTCCTTTTTACAGAACCAGGGCATTTTCTTGGATTCCCAGTTAAAGTTTTTCTCCCCAAAGTACAATCTTACATTAGAAATTCCTCACATGTGTTGGGAGTGCATAAATAGGTTACAGTGGGATTCTAACCTTTATCTTGCCTGTGTGGATGTTAAATCTTTGTACACAAATATCAGCACTGGAATGGGCTTGGAGGCAATAGTTAAAATAATGGGTGAAGGCTCAAAAACCACATATATTTGTCAATTGTTGGAATATGCTTTAACACATAATTATTTTGTTTTTGATGGTGAATACTATTTGCAATTGGAAGGAACAGCAATGGAGGCAGCATTTGCCCCATCATATACAATTTTATTCATGGCATTGTTTGAGAATCAGTTTGTTTATCCAACATATTTTGTTAAAAATAGAGTGGTAATGTTTAAGTGTTTCATAGATGATTTGATATTTGTGTGCAAAGGGGAGGTCAGTGAATTTGATGAGTTCATGAGTTCACTGGGTCGGAATTCTTTTGGTTTGGGATTCACTTATAGAACCAGCAGAACTAATATGCAATTCTTGGATGTAGAGTTTTATTTGGATGAAGGGGGAAATTTGCAGTACAGGCCACTTCATAAAGAGATTGCTGCAGATCATTTTTTGGAGGCCGGTAGTGCACATCCTATGCATCTATTAAAGTCTCTACCATATGGGGAGTTAAAGAAGATTTTGACTAACACTTCGGATAACACAGTGTTAGAGAGAGAATTTGATATGGTAAAGAAAAGATTATTAAAGTGATGATATACTGAAGGGCATATGGGGAGGCCTTGAATAAACTGAAAGGGAAGGCCAGTTATAAAAGGAAACCAAGCAATCCTAGATGTATCAGAATTTTGTGAGTGGAAGCAAAGTTGGGAAGGATGAAGTTGAACCCCTTTTTTTTGTGACTAAATTTTCTCCCCTCTCAGAAACATTGAAAGGGTTAGTTAATCTGTGGCCTGCGGTCTGTAGGGATGAAATAGTGGGGAAATTGTTTCTGGACAGAGTTAAATTTTCCTATGGCCGTTTTAATAACTTAAGAGAGTTATTGAAACCAAAGACTAAGGATGATACAGGAAGTAGGAAGGGTGCATTCCCATGTGGAGCATGCAAAATATGCAATAAAATGAAGAATATTGATGGGTGGATGACAAATGGGAAGAAGCTTTGGATAAAGAATGAGTTTAGATGCGATTCCTGTGATGTGGTCTACATTATTGGATGTGGATGCACACCTTGTAAATGGCATGTGGATTCAAACAAAAACGGCTCACAGTAGCCTCCTCTTTAACAGATGGTTTAATAAAATAAAAACAGACTGTAAACAAACTTTCACGTATAAAGCACTTTTCGTCTGGTAAGGTTACTGGACTTCTTCAGATACAAATACAAATATTTAATAGTCACTTTTTATAACTACCTCAGCAGTCATATGATATGCTGAGTTAATTACTTGTAGTTAACCCATACTATGCATGCCAGTTTTTAATACATAGTAACCAAGAAGTGAAATCCATAAGTCCCTACTAAAAATACATGTGATTAAAACAACTCTCCAATACTATTTAAAAGTAGTAAAGTCAATGTTAGCAACGTGGCAAAAACTAAAAATATATGTTAATATTAGTATGTTAAAACACATGTAAATATATATATATGCAACAACCTGTTTTACATGGTTGTTACATAAACAATTTCTCTCTAGTCCGTTTTCACAAATTACACTCAAAATTACACTCAAAATGTAGATAAGTAAAGCCCTCCTTATCTACTTAGACTTTTCAGTTTCAGGACACAAGCTAGGGAGTATATTTCATTAATCCCTGGGTGTTGACAAGAATCTAATCTAAGTTGCCACATGAGTTCATGCTCTTCTAGCTACAAACTTAGAGGTCCTCCTCTATAATTATCGTGTGTTGGGACCTGATCTATGACCCTAAATTTAAAAAAGTGGAGGGGATACTCACTACAATGCTTGGCCAAAGCATTCTCTGTTCTGTGTTTACCTATAGAATACACATGTTCATAAATACACTCCCTAAGTTTACGGTCAGTTTTACTGACATAGAAAACTGTACACCCCTGACACTGTGTGAGATAAACTATAGACTTGGAGTTACAGTTATACTTCTATGTGATTAACTCCTATTCCTCACTATGAACTTTTGTCCTATGTCGATGTATTTACAGTAACTACATGACTCACAATGGAACATACCTGGGTTCCTGCTTATCGTCAATACCTGACCCTCAATCCAGTTTTTAAGGTTCCTACCTCTTTTGTAGATGGTCATTGGTCTATCTCCTACTTTATCCACTATGTCTCTGTCAGTGGCTAAAAAAACGCCAATTCTTCAAAAATATTTTTTGCATTTCTTTGGAAGAGGAATTAAAAGTAGTGATAAAACTAAGCGTAAAATCGGGGTTCATTGTTAGAAGGGTTAGTCTCACCAAAACCCTCTATCCTTGGACTACGGATGGTAAGTTCCTCCTGTGCTATTTGTGCACTATCTGTGGTCCTCCTTCTATTCAATATGGGTTGGTATACCGCTATTTCATGCTTTGTTTGAACTTCCATTACAATTTCCCTTAGGAAACCAATTGGACACCCTCTATATTCAAACATTTGTATCAGGGTATCACATTCGTCCTTGAAGTCCCCTTCGTTGGTAACCATTCTTCCCTCCCTCACCAGTTGACCCATAACAATAGATTTCTTCTGATGGTAAGGGTGCAAACTGGTGAAGTGCAAGAATGAGTCTGAGTAGGTGTTTTTCCGGTATATTCTAGCCACTGTATCTCTGGTTATAAAAATCTTTTCATATCTAAATAGTTAATTTCAGAATCCTGATAGTTACTAGTGAACTTTAAAAAAATAGTAGTATTATTAAAATAGTTAATCTCACTTGCTACTGTGTCATTACCTTTGATGATGAGAAAAATACAGTCAAGGAACCTTGTACAAAAATGAGTGGCCCCTATCAGAAATTCATTCCCAAAAATAAATGTGTTCCCAGTGGGCCATAACTAAATTAGCAAAGCTTGCCCCACATGGCGAGCCCATGGCCACACCGGTTTTCTGTTGGTATATCTCCTTATCAAATAGGATAAAGTTGTTCTTTAAAATAAAACCTAATAGTTCCTCAATCATTCTCTGTTCTATTTCAAGTGCCCCTTTTAGTTCTCATCATGTCTACTACCCATTCAATCCCCAATTCATGGGGTATTGAGGTGTACATGTCGCATACATCGACTGCGAGGAAATTAAACTCATTTCCAAACTCTAAATTATTAATGTTCGCTAGAAATGTCCATGAATCTCTGCAAATTTGTGGCTCTGAGGTCACATATTTTTTAAGTATCAAATCTACCACCTTAGCACAAGGGTAAGTCAGACTGTCTGGCATCCACTAATCCTCTCATGGGTGGATCTGTCATGTTCTTGTGGATTTTTGGGACGCCAAATAGTACAGGAATTTTTGGGGATAGCATTGTTACATAATTATAAGTGTTCAAGTCCATTACAGAATCAATAAACATGTCATTCAGGAACATCTCAATACGATTGTGTGCTATGTTTAATTCATTCAAACTAGCCTTATCGTAAGTGTCCCTTTGTAATAAGTTTTTCTTTTTCTCAATACAGTGTGTAGTATCCATTACCACCAATCCACCCCCCTTGTCTGGTTTCATTATTCGTACTGGTAAATTTCTGCAAAGCATTAAAGCTTTCTTCTCATTTTCAGTTAAGTTAGGCCCCTCATTGTTTCTATATCCCCTGCCTAAACTACTTCTGAAATCCAGCTCACATATGCGTTCAAACCAAGAAAATGTTGGATGGATGGGTGGGTTGAATGTACTTGCTATGCATAACTCTGGTATATTTTGTGTATGGTTTCCCAGCAAAACCAATAAATTAAGCTTACGGATGTACAGTTTAAAATCTAACAATAGTCTTGCTAGATCTACGCCATTAGATGGCACAAAAGTCAAGCCCTTTGAAAACAGTTCTACTAAGTCTTTTTCCATCGAAAAGTCAGTGAAGTTAAAAATTTTAAAATCACCCCTTTCATTTGGAATAATTTTACAAGTTTTTACCAGGGGTAAGACTGTCTCTCCGTCCCTCCACTCTACCTCTTCTGGTTCTTCGAACCCTTGGTATATAGGTCTGCTGTTGAAACTGATTGTTCATTTTGTAAAACTTCTCTTTCTGATGTGAGAAGTTTTTTTGTTGTTGTTGCTGCTGCTGTTGGTATTTTTGGTTTTGTCCATTCCCCTGGTTTATGTTCCCTTGTACATCCACTTCATTCTCTTCTGCTAAGTCGCTGTTGTTGTGCGTTTTGTTGGAACTACCACCTTTACTTATTTGTTGGCTTGTACCTGGCCTCTCCTCCTCCTCCCTTGCTTCTGTGTAGTGAGGGCGAGGACTTGTCTCGCCTATCAGATTCCACATTTATGATGTGGGTGGCTGAGGGAATGCCACACCCTCTTTGTAGTCTTTTAGGTCTCTATTTTTTTTAATTTTAAATTTCTTTACATTTGTCAATTTGTTGTGTAATACTTGTGAAGATTCTACTGTAGTCGAAGTGGTAACATAAAATCAGTATCCGTTCTGATTTTGTTGTCTAAATCCACTACCTCGCTCGCTAGTTAATTTATGAAGCTATTGTAGTGTTTAGACATAAGCTTCAAGAGTTCAAGCCCTTGTTCATTAAAGAATTGAATGAGCTCGTTGTGGAACAAGGATCCTGGTTCAAGCGCAGTTGGATACTGCCATATCTGTTGCCCTTTCGGGACTATTTTCTCCTTGATGCATTTATCAAAGTAATTCACTTCTAGTTGTAATTTCTTCAGTTTTAGCGATTTTACATCAAGTTTCTTTAGTTTATAGGCAATGTTTTCACCACTCCCAGCCGGGTAGTCCAAGTGCATGTTGTCAGTAGATGACATGAGGCTTGGTTGTTCACTAATCCAAAAAACACACGAAAGTCACCACACGTCAAGATTTAATGAAGCTTTCAGGTCTACACCCTTCCTCAGCATATAAAAAAATACATCCATTCATTACATTTAAATAGAGGATTAATTCTATCACATGATTAAGCCAGCCAAAATACTTAAAGGAACATGAACAATTAACCTATCCTAAATATTAGTTAAAATCTAACTTTTATAAGCATTCATTGAAAACATTCATTAAAAAATTGTTATAAATACTAAACATTTACATATACAGTATAAAATATAAAAATGTAAACAATATATAATCATATAGGAAGTAACAGAGCCACAAACATTCAAAGATATTGTTTTTGCCTATTTATCAAAATTGGTTTTATACTAACAGCACTATTAAGACCAGGTGGTTTATCTGCTTGTAAACAAACTATCCATTCATATTCCCTTGTTTGTAGATAGTTATCTAGATCACCTCCCCTTGGTCCTAGAGTTAACACACAAATAACTCTAAATTTAAAAGTGTGATCTGGGAAGTCCATTATATGCCTATACAACCCATTTGATTCAACTTTTCTTTTAATTTCAGACTTGTGCTCTATTATTCTATCCTTTAATTTCCTACATGTTTTTCCCACATAAAATACATTACATTGTGTGCACGTTGCTAAATAAACTAATTTTGTCGTATTACAGTCAGCCCTACATTTAAAGGTGAATTCTTCATTTGTTAAGGGATGCTGAAAATATCCTATTGTTTCATATATATCCATACAACAAGTGCAATTATGACACTTATATGTTCCTATTTTAGTTGGTATATTTTTTGGAACATCAATAAAATCTTTATAACAGAGCATCTGTTTTATTGATTGCCCATTCCTATAGGCAAATCTTGGTCTCAAACCCAGGATGTCCCTCAATTCCTGTTGGGCCATCAGTATCACCCAGTTCTTTTCAATAATCTTACGAACTTTTATGGTGTTGGTGTTATAACTTGTAACAAATCTTACAACATTATCTTTTATTTTATTTTCACCACCTTCTGTTATTTGATCTTGATGTTCCGTATTTGTGAATCCAAAGATAGGTTTATATATGTTTTTTCCTCCTTGTATAACCTCATCACATGCTTGATTTACATCTGTTAACAAATAACCACTTTTCACAAATTCATCCCTCATTTTGTTAAGCTGCTCTATAAAACTATTTTCCTCAGTAGTAAGTCTACTAACCCTTATTAATTGCGAATTTAAAATTCCCTTGTAAATATGTGGTGGGTGCATACTGTTCGTCTTAAGATATCTTTCAGCATATACTTCCTTCTTATGTACCCTAGTTACTACTCTATCATAGTTTTTTTAGATGTGAGTATTCAGAAAAACTATCTCATGTAATGAGTATTCCATTTTAAACTCAAAAGAATCCAAAAAAATCTGTAGTACTATTCAAATACTGCACAAAACTCTCTAATTCAAGTACTGTCCCTGTCCACGTAAAAAACAATCATCTACAAATCTACAATAACTATTTAGCAAATGGCTAAATCTATTAATTTCATTCATTACATATTCCTTTTCCCAAATATATAGCACCATATTGGCAAAACTATTGGCCACTGATGTTCCCATGGCCACCCCATTTAGTTGTTGATATGGCGTTCCATCAAAAATAAAAATATGTTTTGTCAACACCAACTCAAGTAATGAACATATATTTTCTATCTCACGTGGTTGAAGCATAGATTCCATCATTAACAATTTTCTAATGGCATCTATTCCATATTATATCGGGATGACTGTAAATAATGATGCTATATCCAGTGTAACTAGAAAAAAGTTCATTCCTACTTCTTTTCTTCTATACCACGTATCAAACTTTTCCAAAAAATGAAATGTATCCTTTAGTATGGTAGTACATTTGGGTAAGTATTTAGCCAACACTCTTTGCAAGTATATAGATATAGGTTCTGTGACCCACCCTTTTCCTGAGACTATAGGTCTCAAAGGGGGGTCACTCATAGATTTGTGTAATTTTGGTATTCCATAAATTTGAGGAATTTTAGGGCATGGGACAGTAAAATAAGTTAACAATTCTATAGAAATATCATGTGTTAGATGCATGTCATATACTGCTAAATTCACTTGTGCTATATGGTTCTTTACATCTACAAATGATATTTTTTTAAAATTTGTGTCATCAGACAGAAAGTTTTTAAACTTATCCATGTACCATGCTTTGTCCATTATTACTGTGGCCCCTCCCTTGTCCGCTTGTTTTAATATTATATTCTCATCCTTCTTTAGTTGTTGAAGCACCCTATAGTCAGTATAAGACAAATTAAACTTGGTTTTGTTAAGTTTCTTGACCCTTTGGTCAGCATATACATTTCTAAGTTCTACTTCCACTAATTCCGAAAAAGCCACGATTACTGGTGAAAGTTGCGGTATAAACGTACTCAGTTTTCTAAAAGTTGAATGAACATCATGCATCTGTTTAAACATTAATTTAAACATTAAATTTCTAGCAAATAGCTTTACATCTGTTATTACATCAACTATAGTGTCAGTAAATGTAGGGATGAATTTCATCCCGTTAGCTAATAGTTCATAATGTTGATCTGTTAAAGTCACTTTAGAAATATTTACAGTACCTTTATATAAATGACCATACAGTCTTATCTGCGAACTGCCTTGTTGGGTAGTTTAGGACTCTTGTTCTTCCTCTTCATTGCTAGCGTTGAATGCTGTATGGTCTTTTCTATAGTAGATTGCTTCTTCAGCTGCAATGGGATTTTCTCCGGTTCTTTCAATTGAAACGGTAAAAAAGAAGAGATTTCCGTCTGCTTGCGTTTTTCCTTTGGTCTCCCATCCGTTGTCATCAAATTCTGCACCGATAGCGTACTCGCTTTGCTCGTTGTCTTACCAGTCATGGTGGATTCACTGGAGATCGAGCTTTCTTCAACCCGTTCTTCATTAGGCCGACTTGGCTCTCGTTGTGTAGACAATGCCGGAACAGAGTTTGACACCTTCCATGCGCTCATCAGGATTGGTGGTTATGTCCGTTGGCGTTGCCGGTATCTCAAACGCATCCAGCTGATCTAGATTTCCTCGCGTTGTCCTGCCATCCCTGTTCATCATATTAATTATTTTATGGTGATTTGTTGCCTTTTTATAGTCAAATTTTGGCCAAGAGAAGATACGGCCATTTTTAAAATCTTCTATGTCACGCTGGAGTTAACGTTTCTTCTGAACCTCCAGTTTACTATCCAGGACTTGGATTCTACTCACGAATGCCTGGTATTGTTCATTCAAAAAGTCTGTAGTTAATTTCACCATATCTTTTTCCAGCTTCTCTATTTCTTCTAACAGTGTACTCTCCACTTCTTCAAAATATTTATTCATCAGTTTCATATAATTCATACTGAGCTCCAAATTTAGTTGCTGCCATTGTCTCAAGAGCTCCTCATATGTATTCCCATACGATGGCATTTTCAAAATACGAAGCCCTCTAGGAACTATACCAAGTTCCAGGTACGCTAAAAAACTCAGTCTCTGCCACTGCAAGTACTTAAAGTTTTGGACTTTCTTTTCCAGATCAAATATTAATTTGTTAAACTCACTTATAGTTTTACTTGTATCTGCATCTCTTGTTATAGGTTCCACAGTAGTAAGTTGCATTAAAGGATTAATTGATTTTGTCAACAGTCTCTTAATTGTAGAACTCATACTTTGAGCAGCAAACGTTTCAAAGTTTAAAAACAGTATATTAGTATAAAACCAATTTTGATAAATAGGCAAAAACAATATCTTTGAATGTTTGTGGCTCTGTTACTTCCTATATGATTATATATTGTTTACATTTTTATATTTTATACTGTATAGGTAAATGTTTAGTATTTATAGCAATTTTTTAATGAATGTTTTCAATGAATGCTTATAAAAGTTAGATTTTAACGAATATTTAGGATAGGTTAATTGTTCATGTTTCTTTAAGTATTTTGGCTGGCTTAATCATGTGATAGAATTAATCCTCTATTTAAAAGTAATGAATGGATGTATTTTTTATATGCTGAGGAAGGGTGTAGACCTGAAAGCTTCATTAAATCTTGACGTGTGGTGACTTTCGTGTGTTTTTTGGATTTTGCTGAACAACTAAGCGTGTTTTAATTGGTTGTTCACTAAGCCAGTTTGTGATGTCTTGGACCCCAATAAGCCCTGAAGTGGTGTTGGACTGTTGGTTTGCTCTTAGCGGTCTCTGGCTCCTCATTTCCATGCCGCTTACAGTTGCCTCATTATGTCCAGTTTGATTAGTGCCTCCGTTGAGTTCAATCGGAGGTCTTGAGGTAATGTTAAAATTAGCCCTTATCTGCTGGTCCACTGGTGGTCTTCTTTCTTGGCTGCTCGTTTGGGTTAACTGCTCCACATGGGTTGTAAGATCCTCCAACCGTTGGTTCATTACTTCAATAAATAATGTGAGGTGACCCCTACTATCCCTGTTGTCACAAACACAGACTAACCTCAAAATAAAAACAAAAACTCCAAATTCAAACAAAAACTTCTCACAGTAGCCTCCGCTTTAACAGATGGTTTAATAAAATAAAAACAGACTGTAAACAAACTTTCACGTATAAAGCGCTTTTCGTCTGGTAAGGTTACCGGACTTCTTCAGATACAAATACAAATATTTAATAGTCACTTTTTATAACTACCTCAGCAGTCATATGGTATGCCAAGTTAATTACTTGTAGTTAACCCATACTATTGCATGCTAGTTTTTAATACATAGTAACCAAGAAGTGAAATATTCCCTACTAAAAATACATGTGATTAAAACAACTCTCCAATACTATAAAAAAGTAGTAAAGTCAATGTTAGCAACACGTCAAAAACTAAAAATATATGTTAATATTAGTATGTTAAAACACATGTAAATATATATAAATGCAACAACCTGTTTTACATGGTTGTTACATTAACAATTTCTCTCATCTGTTTTCACAAATTACACTCAAAATGAGAACTAGAAATATGCACAATGCACTTTATAAACATATAGAAGTAAATAATGACCATCAGTTTAGATTTAGAGTTATTACAAATGTATTTCCTAGTATAAGAAAGGGTAGCCTAGTAGATGCCACTGAGAGAGAAGAAGCAAAGTGGATAATTGAGCTTTTAGCTCATAGGACACCAGGACTAAATGAATTTGTTCCTATGAAACCCGCCCTCAAAGATAGGAGGGTGCAGTATAAATTTTGATTGGTTGGAAACTGTTTTGAATTAGGTATTTAAATGTGACTAAGATTGTTTTTATTTCATCTGAAGAAGGGCAGAGCCTGAAAGCGCTTATCTGTGTTAAAAACTGCTTGTTGAATTTTGCCTTGTCATATTAAATTAGTGTTTTATCGAAGGATTGTGGTGGTCTACATTGGTTTGTTCGCTAAAGATTTTTTTGTACTCTGTGGACCTTCAGTCAGTTTTCTCAATTTGTTTTCTTTGCTGCTGCTTTTGTATTTGGTGAACTGACACACAATGGAACATTCAGAAACTGCTATAAGGGAAGAATCTGGTGCTTCACCTGCTATTTCCATGGGAATGAGAACCTTTTCTATAAGAGAGACCTAACTAATCAAGGAAATCCGTTGCTGAATTTAGAACTACATGTAGCACCTGAGAGATGTACATTGCATCAAGAGAGTACAAGTAATGATTTAAAATTTGAAGAAATCATAAGAGACTTTACATTTAAAGTTAATAAGTTAAAAAAGTTACAATGGCAGAGAAATAATTTTGAAGCCTGTTTAAAATTTGGCAAAGTACCAAGAGGAATTAGGGTGTTTTGTATGCCCTCACAAGGTGAACACTATCCAGAATTACTAGCCAAATGGCAGCGTATCAACATAAATACAGGCTTTTCATATATGAAATTACTTCTGGAATTTTTTGCACCAGAGGAAGAGAAACTCACAGCAGAAGTGGGTGTTTTACAAATGCAATTAGAGACTGAATTTAAAGGAGAAAGATTCACTAAAAAACTAGACGAGCTATACTGTGCTTTTTCAATGACTGACCAGAGGTTACAACAAACAAAAGTAAAAAAGCTACAGCGCGACTATAAAGATTTCACGACCGGTAACATCTTCATATGGCCGAGAGAGGAAAGAGGAGAAATCCGTTCCAATGTCTCTTTAACTGAGACCAACACGTCATATGCGGAAGTGATGCAAGGTAGAACCACGCTGAATAGCGCTCGAAGAGCGCAAGAGACTTTTCGTTTGACCAACAGTAATGAACAATTAGTTAGGCCTAAACAAAGTAACCCGGTGGAAATAGTGAGTTCAAATTTAACTATGGAACCTCTGGGAGAGAGGACTATACAACGTTCTGAATCAGAAGAAACAACGAATGTTTCTTTAGTAAGTGCTGTTCCAAATGCAGTAGTTACCCAATCTAAGGACTTGGGTGCAAGGCCCAAGACAAATGAAGCAGTGGAGCAGGGTGAGGGTTTTTTAGCCCAACTGCCAGCTCCAATGAAGAAAAAAGGAGAATGGAAGAGAGCCAGCAGTGAAGGCAGAGGGGCAAAAAAGAGAAGGACATCAAATTGACTGGTGATAATATTGTTTATAATTTGTCTAACTATGTTCTTAATGATGATGAATTATTTGTTTTAAACAAAGGTATGTCCTTCGTACCAAGTAGAGAAAGCTGTTTTAATGAAATAGTCATGGATATGATGTTTTATGGTAGAAAAGTAATGTTGCAAAGTTTATTTAACCAACAAAATAGACAGCATATGTTGAGACAACCTAGTACATTCATGCCACCACTCAATTCTACCATGCAAATGTTTCTTAAAGTATGTGAAGCTGATTTATATAAATATTTGGAAGAAGGTAAAAATCAGAAATATTTTAATTTAACAAATACACAAAAACATGCATTAATAAATTTACAGAACAATAATATCATAATAAAACAGGCAGATAAAGGTGGAATGGTTGTTATATTAAATAAGGATGATTATTATTTTAAATTAAATAATTTATTAATAGAATAATACCTACTTGAAAATTAGTCCATTAGAACTTAACAACATCATAATAGGAGTTCATAACAGTATTAAATGTATGTTGGACAACAATACTATAGACCAAGATCTTAGTGAATTTCTATTAATAGAATATCCGGTAACACCTATTTTCAAAGCACTACCCAAGTTACATAAAAATTTAAATAATTTATTAATAGAATAATACCTACTTGAAAATTAGTCCATTAGAACTTAACATCATCATAATAGGAGTTCATAACAGTATTAAATGTATGTTGGACAACAATACTATAGACCAAGATCTTAGTGAATTTCTATTAATAGAATATCCGGTAACACCTATTTTCAAAGCACTACCCAAGTTACATAAAAATTATACAGATCCCCCACTGAGACCGATAGTCTCAGGTAGAAAACGGGTAACTGAAAATGTATCTATTTGGTTAGAATATACTTTAAAACCATATACAACAAGAATAATAGAAATTTTGAAAGATACACAACAATTTTTGGAAGCCATAAAAAATGTTGATATATGTGGAAAAGAAGTATTAATGGTCACCTTAGACGTTGTAAATTTGTTTACAGTGATAGAAAATGAATATGGCATGAATGCTGTTTGTGAACTATGCAAAGAAATGGGTGAATCAGATGATAGGAAATTATTTACAATAAGAAAATGCTTGAATTTGGTTTTATCTAACAATGTATTTATATGCAATGACAATGTATATAGACAAACACAGGGGGTAGCCATGGGCACCCCCTGTGCTAATACATATGCAAATTTGGTTTTGTCATTTTGGGAGAGATGTTTTGTGCTAGGGGGCCAAAACAGATGGAAAAAGCATCTATTTCTTTATAGACGTTTTGTGGACGATGTTTTATTTTATGGGAAGGGGAAAAGAGAGAACTAGTACTTTTCATAGAATATTTGGAACATACCACAACTTTTTTCAAATTTTCTCTCACATGCTCAGATGAAGCTATAGATTTTCTGGATGTCAGAATTAAAAAAGAAAGATCTGGCTTTGTTACTTCCTTGTTTCGAAAAGAATGCTGGAAAAATAATTTACTTACTTATGATAGTACGCATCCCAGACATACATATAAGAATATAATAAGGGGTCAGGTAAGTAGAGCCTCAAGGCTTTGTACTAAAGATAGTGATTTTGAGGAAGAATTGATGAATATGGAACATATTTGTTAAAAATAGAGGTTATAATGAGAGGTTGATAGTAAGTGAATTAAGTCAGGGTAATATACATAGAAAATCTGTATCTTCATTAAAAACAATTTCATCAGAAGAGCAACATGGCCATAAATTTGCATTTAATAGAATGACATTCACGTATAGTAGTAATATACATGGTGTATGTGACATTATTAAGAAAAATTGGCATATACTTTTATCTGATGATAAAATAAAAGAAATAGTAGGGATAGAACCCAAATTTGGATTTAGAAGAAATAAAAATCTGAAAGACATTTTAACACAAGAAAAGTTCCATTTGTCAAGTAGGTACAAAACCATGTGGGCTATGCAAAGCATGTCACTGTATTAATAAAGAGATTGTTTTTAAGCATCCAGTAACATGGAAATTATTTCATTTTAAAGCAAAAGCCAATTGTAGAACAAAGAATATAATTTATTTAGCTGAGTGTCAGCAATGCAAAGCATTTTACGTGGGAAAAACAAATAATATGTTTAAAGTTAGAATTCTGCAACATCTTTCATGCATAAGAACTAGAAATATGCACAATGCACTTTATAAACATATAGAAGTAAATAATGACCATCAGTTTAGATTTAGAGCTATTGCAAATGTATTTCCGAGTATAAGAAAGGGTAGCCTAGTAGATGCCACTGAGAGAGAAGAAGCAAAGTGGATAATTGAGCTTTTAGCTCATAGGACACCAGGTCTAAATGAATTTGTTCCCATGAAACCCGCCCTCAAAGATAGGAGGGTGCAGTATAAATTTTGATTGGTTGGAAACTGTTTTGAATTAGGTATTTAAATGTGACTAAGATTGTTTTTATTTCATCTGAAGAAGGGCAGAGCCCGAAAGCGCTTATCTGTGTTAAAAACTGCTTGTTGAATTTTGCCTTGTCATATTAAATTAGTGTTTTATCGAAGGATTGTGGTGGTCTACATTGGTTTGTTCGCTAAACACTCAAAATGTAGATAAATAAGTAAAGCCCCCCTTATCTACTTAGACTTTTCAGTTTCAAATGGTATGTGGGACAAACTAAAAGGAAGGTGAAACTGAGAATTTTGGAACATCTGGGAGATGTGAGGAATAGAAGGATGGAAGCCCTGTGGCTCAGCATTTTTACAGTGCCCATGGGGGCAACACGGATAGTTTCTTTTTTAGTGGTTAGCACAACCCTTTGGGGCCGTAATATGGGGGGGGGAGTGAATACAAATGGAAACTCAAAGTTAGAAACAAAAATAATAGTTTATTTGGGCACTTTATTTTTTTTTCATGAGTTGGGGGTGGTAAAGACCACATTGACAGGTCAGTGACGGAGCTGGGCAATATTTTGGGAACTTTGTAGGTGTGGAAGGTGCACAAAGTTATATGTTTAGTAGTTCAAAGTTTTGAGAGGATGTAGTAATAGTAAGTCTTTTATGGTAATGTAATATGAGGATGGAACAATTCAATATGTACATAAAATATATTTAATATATTTAGCAATTAATATTAATGTACACACAACAGAGAGTAATTTTTTTTGTGAAAGTATAATATGAAGGGAATGATGGTGTTATATATTGTCAACACATTTTAAAAAATGTTTAAACTAATGTGTAAGATGGTAAAAGGCAATTTGAAAAAAGCTGACATTTGATGCTTAAATTCCTTTTAGGTAAGCAGTGTATATATGATGTTGAACCTTGGGTTTTGGATGGATACATCTTTAAGCTTGAATTAATGCTGTTTGAGTGTGTAATTGATTAATGAATGTAATTAAAGTGTTAACTGATGTGCAATAGGAATATATACAAGCTGCTGGAAAGGCATTGAGTTATTCCCTTGAAGGCCTGTGTGGCCGAGGTACCGGATGAAGTAAATAAAAAGTGGCAGCTGTAGCAGTGCTTGGGGAGCATTCCTGGTCCCCTGTGGGAGACAGTTGAGGTGTGTTTCTGTATCATGTCCTTTCTTAGTCCCAACTTAAGAAATAAGAAGTTATGTACCTATCAACGTTCCATGTTAGTTGTCTTCTCGCCTTCTTTCTTGCTGGATGGGTATGGAGCCGATCCTCGGCTCCGACTTGGCAATCTACTAAAGCTCGAGAGCTGGCTCGAGGCCCTCCCTATATCCCACAATGCTAGGCATCAGATCCCCTGATCTCATTTGGCAGAGCTAACACGAAGGAAAGATTCAAGGACACCTGTCCAACCACAAGGAAAAACTATAGTACAAGGACAGAAGGTCGCAGAAGGACGACACAATGTACATCAGAGTTGTCCAGAGGAAGAAGGCCTCAAAAGGGAACTCTTCTCGGTCTGTCCAGGCTAGAGGGAAGGAGGGTGGGATGCAAGAAAGAAGGCAAGAAGAAGACAACTAACATGGAACGTTATGGTAGGTACATAACTTCTTAATGTTAAGTTGTCTATCTTGCCTTCATTCTTGTTGGATGGGACAGCGTCCCTAGCACCTTAGTCCTGGGTGGCTCATCGGAACAGACTCTTGAGCACAGTGGAACCAAACTCAGCTCTATTCCTAGAGGCCACATCCAACTTATAATGCAAAATGAAAGTATGAGGAGTGGCCCAAGTGGCTGCGGCACAAACAGATTCCATTGGTAGTCATGCTTGAAAAGCTACCGACATAGCTAAAAGCTCTGGTGGAATGACCTTTAGGTTTAGCAGGGAGTTCTTTATGTCTGAGCTGATAAATCAAGGTAATAATAGAGGACAACCACCTGGATAAGGTTACTTTGGAAACTGGCAGTCCTTGCTTGCCCTCGGCATAGGATAAGAAGAGTTGGTCTCATTTTCTTCATAGGTTCATAGGTTAGTACTAAGCTAACTGCCCTTGCGAGCCATTTTAAGCCTAGCCAATTATCCCTTGTGAGACTCCAACCCTGCACCTTGTGTTTGTAAGGCAAACACCTTCACCATTAGGCCACCCTCCCAACCCTGTCCAAGTAGAAACATAATAGAAACATCCAAGCGGTGCAACTTTTGTTCAGCTTTGTTTGAATAGTTAGGAAAAAAGACAGGCAGATCAACAGTCTGATTCAGATTTGTTTTAGAAAGCATCTTGGGTAGAAATGAAGGATTAGGCCCGAGTGAAACTCTGTCCTTATGAAACACAAGATAAGGAGGACGAATACAGAGGACTTGAAGTTCCGAAACTCTCCTAGCTGATGTGATGGCTACCAAAGAGAGAGTCTTCCAGGAGAACAATTTTAAGGAACAGGAAGCCGCGGGTTCAAAGGGGGGGGGGGGGGAATCAAGGAAGCCAATATCAAGTTCAAGTCCCACGGAGGCAGGGGATCTCTGACCGGGGGCCTAAGCAACAAAGTTCCTTTGAGAAAGGCCTTGCAAAGTTTGTGGGACACGATGCTGGTTTCTGACAGGCTAGCATGGAAATTTGCAATAGCAGCTAATTGGACCCTAATAGTGGCAGAGGAGGAACCAGCTTGAAAGAGCTCTGCCAAAAAATCTAAAACATGATGGACAGGGGCTGTAAAGGGGTCAATATTCCTAGCCTCTGCCCAGAAAGAGAAACGTTTACACTTACAAGCATAAGTCTTCCTGGTGGCAGATTTGTGCGCAGAAAGTATGATTTCACGCACCGGCTGAGAAATTAGTGGAAGCCTGGATAAGGCTGGAAGTGGAGCAACCAAGCTGAGAGGTTGAGAGACTGAAGGGATTGGTGCAGCCCGCCCAACTGATGGACCAAGAGGTCTGGCACTGGGTCCAGATTCCACGGCTGCTCCAGCAGGTGACGATGCAGGAACGGGAACCAAATTTGTCGAGGCCAGTAAGGGGCAATGAGGATCATCCTGGATCTCAAAGCGGTTGCTTTCTGAATTAGCTTGGGAATAAGTGGAAAAGGCGGGAATGCATACAGAAGACCCCGGGGCCAATCGTGAACTAGAGCGTCTCTGGGGGAGTGCCCGGGAAGGGGGAAGAGAGTGAAGAAGTCGTCGCACTTGCTGTTGAGAGGAGTTGCAAAAAGGTCGCAGCAAGGTTGACCCCATCTGCGGAAGGTTTTGTCCGCTACTGATTGATTGAGGGACAACTCGTGAGGCATGAGAATAGCTCTACTTAGCCTGTCCGCTATGATGCTGGACCTCCCGGGGATGTGCGTTGCTATCAGAAACCACTGAGAGGAGATCGCCCACTGCCAGAGTCTGAGTGCTTCTCGACATAAGGGATATGACTTGGTTCCGCCCTGCTTGTTGATGTACCATACTACCGACATATTGTCTGTCTGAATTGCAATCGCCCCGGTGGGTAGAGAGTCCTGAAGAGCTTGCAACGCAAAAAGCACCGCTCTCATTTCCAAGACATTTATGTGCAGATGGTACTCTAGAGGTTGCCAGGTTCCCTGGACAGTCCTGCCCTGAAAATGCTCCCCACCGATCAGGGAGGCATCCGTGGTCACTGTGGCAACAGGAGGAGGAAGAATACATGGTCTGCCCTGGAGTATAAGAGGGAAGACCATCCACCATGCTAGGTGGTCTTTGCATGATTGATTATCTTGTGAGACATTGGGAGCTGTTGAAAGGACCATTGAGTAAAAAGCATCCACTGAAGAAGCCGCATGTGAAAACGAGCCAGTGGAACTAGTATGATTGTTGCTGCCATGAGGCGCAAAGTCTTTAGTACAAATCTGGCCTGAATCCTGTTGCACTGTAGTAAGACCTGCACATGTCGGTGGATGTCTGACACTGTCGAGAGGAAGTCTTGCAGAGAGGTCTTTTGTATTTAAGCTTGCGCCTATAAAGACTATAGACTGACAAGGTGACAATGCAGACTTTTCAAAGTTTATTGATATGCCTAGCTCAGAGCAAGTTTGGATGGTATAATCCCTGGCTCGTAGTAGCTGATGCCTGGTGGAAGCAGCGAGGAGCCAGTCGTCGAGATATGGAAACACCTGGAATCCTCGCCATCTCAGGTGAGCCGATAGTGACTGGCTCCTAGCCAGAAGTGGAGAAACCTTCTGTAACGCCTGTTCATTTTAATATGGTAGTACGCATCCTGAAGGTCTATGGAGCACATCCAATTGTCCTGACCCAAAAAGGGTAGAATGGACTGAAGCATGACCATACGGAACTTTGTTCTCTGAAGACTTGTTTAGCCTGCTGAGATCCAAAATGGGTCTCCAGTCCCCTGTCTTTTTTGGCACCAAAAAGAACTTGGAGTAAATTTCGGATCCTTGCTGGTCTGCTGGGACTGGCTGGATGGCCCGTTATTCTAGCAGTTTTGAAATTTCCAGCACTGCTTCTTCCCTCAGACTGGGTGGAACATCTGGAAGGGACTTGGTTGCTTGTACCGGGGTGTGGACAAAGGGGATCTTGCAACCCTCGGATATGATAGACCGGACCCATTTGTCTTGTGTGAGGAGTTGCCAGGCTACTGGGTATAGTGACAATCTTCCTCCAACTGCCTCCGAAGGCGACAGTCGGGCAGCCCCTCAGGGGTGCTGAAAGGGTTTGTCAGAGAAAGATTCTCTGCTACCCTGATTTTGCGGGCCTCCTCTGCCCCTCGGGCGGCGCCTATTATTGTTCCCTCCACTGCCCCTGGAGGGAAACTCGCCACATGTGTCAGTCTCGACTCCCTGGGGTTTCCGGAACCACATTTTTCCACTCTTCTGACCCTTGGGGTAAGGTCTAGAGGGAGTGGAGAAACGGACTCCCACGGCAGAGAGTCTCTTGCCTTCCTGCTCACACCTGGTAACGGTATCTTTCACCTGTGGTCCAAACAGAGCCGAACCATCGAAGGGGGTATTGGTGAAGGACGCCTTAAAGGGGTCAGCAAAGTTGCATAACCACATCCAGGCATGTCTTCTCAAAGCCACACCTGTACCTGCAGCCCTACTCACCCCATCGGCTGCATAAGAGATGAGCCGCATGGAGGAGTTCACAATAGAATTAAGGGTCGCCAGCTGGGAGTTAATCTTGTCCTGAGCCCCCGTAGCTGATGGATCCTGAAGGGTATCAGCCAGTTCCTTGAGAAGATCCCTTTGGAGACGGGTGAAATGGCACAGATAATTCAGCGACCGCATAGAAAAGGTCGCTGAGGAAAACATCCGCTTCCCGTACCTGTCCATTGTCTTAGATTCTTTATTAGGGGGATGGACCAGCACCGAAGGGTCAGCCAGCTCCTTCTTTGTGGCTGCTGCAACCACCATGGCATCAACAGGAACACCCTTTGTCAAGAATTGTCTGTTGGGTGGGGCTGTAATAAATTTAGTGGGCCTACGGGGAGTTGGTTCCACTGTGTCTGGGGCTAACCATGCCTTTCGAGCCACCACATCCATTAGCGGGTCGAAAGGTGGAGACACCCAGGAGGTGAAAGGGCGAGAACCAAACGTGTCCAGGTAGACCGACTCGTCCTCCAAAGGGTTAAGGGCAGTCCAGTTCCCCCTCTGCTTAAGGATTCTCTAGGATGTCTGAAAAGGAGACATCCTCAGAGGGGGATCTTGGGTACCCTTCCGAATCCTCCAAGTCGGTATCAGACGTGACTGACTCGGGGGAGTCGACATGTTTCCTCTTACATTTTTTCTTCCGTGGGGGCTCCTCCGAAGGATCGGGGGAGGCCTCGGAAGAGGAAGATACGCCCAATGGGGCGACCTGGAGAGTTTGCTCTCCACGCTTGGGGTCAGGAGGATGGACAGAGACCGATGCAGGCACCATGGGGGGAGAAGCCAAAGGGGCTGATCGAGGGGCCGACTCAGGAGTCAGCACACTCCTCATGACCTCGAAGGCACCCCTGTCAGGTGGAGCAGAAGGTTCCCACTCCGAAGAGAGGAGAACCCCTGCCGGCACCGAGAGGGACGGCTCAGAGGCCGATGTCGGGGCCGAGCTCACCTGCGCTGAGGCTCCGAGAGGGAGAACGGGGTCGGACAAGGGTCCGATGCCACTCGCCCCCTCGGAGCCGACGAGGAAGTCTCAGCACCCAGATCCCTCCAAGGACGGAACCAAAGAGGAGATCAAAGCCGACGAAGGAGCCGAAAGGTGAGGCATCGGTTCCGACGTTACCAAGATTCGAGCCCCAACCAGCTCCGGCCCCAAACACAAGTAGGGGGTCGGAGGAGGAACCGCTGAAGATATCGAGACAGCCACAGTCTGTTGAGATGGCTGGTTAACATTTTGGCCAGGGCCTGCGATTTAAGGAGTCTACTGACCACCCTCTCTAAGTCATGATTGGATAGCCTGGAAGACCGAGATGAGTGGGACCTATGACTTTTTTCAGATTGGAGTAATGGTGACCTCGGAGCCGAACAAACCGATTCTAGGGAAGGGGACCTAGAACGTTTTCAGCTCGAAGACGGTTCCGACACTAAGGTCGGAGCAGACTGAGGTCTAGAGGTGTCAGCTCCAGCCGGAGCCGAAGAGGAGGCAGGCGCTCCACCAGGCGATGACTCCGAACAGGGAGCCGATGACTTGGCAGGCTTGGAGGATTTACCTGATGAAGGCTTGGTTGGGGATCCTTCTGGCTTAAGTAAGCCTCTCAGGATGAGCTTGTTCCTACGCTCCTGCAGGACTCCTGGGCTGAAGGCATGACAGACCGAGCAGGTGTAGGGGACCCAAGCAATAAACGCAAGAAGTGTGACCGTCTGTCAGAGACATCTTCTGACAGCACGAGTCACACTTCTTAAAACCTGAGACTTTGGTATCCTTAGACATACTGGATACCAAAGAAGAAAAGTCACTAGTGCTTAAACACACAAAAAACACACACACAGTCGCACTAGTTAAACTACCAATATTAATAACTACACAGCTATATAATAATGCCAAATATATATATAAATATATACAAACTACAAGCCTACAAACTGTAGTAAAGTAGAAGAGCTAAACACTACCCTATTAACACAGGAAAGGGAGGGGAGATTAGCCACTAAGAAAAAAAAGGGGGGGGGACTCTCTAACTAAAAACGAGTTTCTGATAGGGAATATTAGGGAGTAAACAGTGAATTAACTAACCGGAAAGCATATATATATATATATATATATATATATATATATATATATATATATATATATACGACCTGGAGCCAAGTAAATTCGCAACCTCGTAGCTGAAGCGGCAAACGAGATCTGGGGATCTGATGCCTAGCATTGTGGGATATAGCGAGGGCCTTGAGCCAGTAAATAGCTCTCGAACTTTAGTAGATTGCCGAGTCGGAGCACAGGATTGGCTCCGAACCCATCCCGCAAGAATGAAGGCGAGATAGACAACTTAACATTAAATAGTTATTCTGCTTCTTTTAAAGGACTTGTATCTGTCAAGATAGTACCTGAGCTACCTACACACATCCACAGTACGTAGAATCCTTTTTCTCCGGTACTATATAAATCTGGAAACTGGATGGCTTGATTCAAAATAAATTCTGAAACAACCTTGGGCATAAATGTTTTTGTAATAACACCCTATCCCTATGGGAAGACCAGGCCGGGTTCATCCCACATGAGAGCCCACAACACAGATATCCTTGCAGATGTTAGAGCAATGAGAACAACAGTTTTTCATGTAATGAGCATTACATCTGCTTGACAGGACCCTGGTAACTGGCTAGACAAAGTACAATTGTGTACACGTACCATAAATGTAGATGTTCGAGTGTATTCACTGTTGCAGTCATCACATTTGGGTTATGCTTGTCAGGGTAGCCCTCGGCCGGCCCGAATACCAGAGACTTAGTATTTCTGCGTCGGTTGCTGTCGCTTGAGGTCTTATGTCAGGACATCAGTGATACAAAGTAAGGCAGCCGAAGCCATTACATCAGTTTTTCTTGCCCTAACCCATCAGGGACCCCCAAAGTAGGAGGCCATGTTCTGGTGGAAGAACCTCACCAGTGGAAAATAAATACCAAAATGTCCCTTGTAAGTAAAAGAGAACAACAAGGAAGAAAGGATGGGTGGAGGCAGTCAAGGAAGCTAGGGGCTGGCTAGGATGCTCTGCAAGACTGCAGAGGCAACCCTGTCCTGGATTTGGAGAAGAGAGGAAGATGGTAATGCTTGGTGAAAGTGTGAACAGATGTCCGGGTGGCAGCCTCCAGGATGTCCCTGGTGGGGTCTCCTCTAAGAAAAGCTGTAGAGGTGGAGTGTGTCCTGACACCCTTGGGGGGGAGGCTTACCATGCTGTTTGTAGCAGAAATGGATGCAGTGTGCTATCCATTTGGAAATGGTTTGCTTGGAGATGGCTTTGCCTTTTGCCCCTCTAGCAAAGCTAAGCAGCAATTGATCAGACTTTCTGAAGGATGTAGTCCTGCCCAGATAGTATCTGAGCTGTCTGTGCACATCTAGAGAATGAAGGATCATTTCCCCCTTTTTCTGGGGAATAAGAAAGAAGGGGGCAAATGAATGGATTGGTTGAGAGCCACACTGGACACCACCTTGGGCATGAAGGATGGGTTACTTCTGAGGGATTCCCAGTCTGCATGGAAGATATTGAAGGGTTCCACAGCCATTGAAAGCTTGCAGCTCAGAGACTCTTCTGGCTGAAGTGATGGCCAGAAGGAAGGCTGTCTTCCCGGAGAGAAATTTTAGCTCTGCAGAAGAAGTTGATTCGAAAGGAGGCAGGGTGAGGTTTTCCAAGACAAAGTTAAGGTCCCATGTCAGTGTAGGTGCCCTTCTGGGGGGGTCTCAAATTGCTAGCCCCTCTGAGGAATTGTTTGACCTAAGGGTGTGAGAAAAATAGAAGTTATGTTCTTACCATAACGTTCCATGTTAGTTGTCTTCTTCTCGCCTTCTTCTTGCTGGATGGGTTCGGAGCCGACCTCGGCTCCGACTCGGCCACTCTAAAAGCTCGAGAGTTGGTTCCACCGGCTCGAGGCTCCCCCTATATCCCACAATGCTAGGCGTGAGTTACCTCAGATCTCGTTTGTAAGCTAGGCCCAGCTTATAATAGCAATAGAATAATTATAAACAAAGTCCACCTCTATAAACCAGGGAGAAGAGAAGGGTGACCTACATCCTGATCCAGGAAAATATGCACAGCAGCATATACCTAAAGTAAAGAGGTGGTAGAAAGAGAGGTCACAATCAAAACTCCTCTAGGTCTGTCCAGGCCAGGGGGAAGGAGGAAGGGATGCAAGAAGAAGGCGAGAAGAAGACAACTAACATGGAACGTTATGGTAAGAACATAAATAGAAGTTATGTCCTTACCATAACGTTCCATGTGGAGTGTTCATCTCGCCTTTGTTCTTACACATGGGTTCGGAGCCGATCCTCGGCTCCGTGCCGGCCTCTTGCAAGCTCTGCATCGAGAAGAAGCTCGAGACAATCTAATACCCACAATCCCCCTCTGCCTTTACCTCAGATCTAGTTTGCAAGCAAACCAATCTCCAGAGAGAGCACATTCATGCTTACATCACATATGCACAGAAATAAGAGTCTATACATAACTATATATATAAAGAAGAAATAGACATATATATATATATATATATATATATATATATATATATATATATATATATGTCAACTATGTACATACCATCTGCCAGCAGTAGCAGGATGCTCCCGGCCAGGCATCAAAGAACGTTCTTCTTTAGGGCGGGAGGGTGGGAATGTAAGAACAAAGGCGAGATGAACACTCCACATGGAACGTTATGGTAAGGACATAACTTCTATATGTGATAGTGTTCAATCTCGCCGTTTGTTCTTACACATGGGTAGCGTCCCTAGCTCCTTGTTCCTGAGGAACTCACGGAAGGACGTTCTTGAGCACAGTGGAACCAAAGGTTGCCCTGTCCCTAGAAGCCTTGTCTACCTTATAATGAGAAATGAATGTATGTGGCTTAGACCAAGTAGCAGCCGCACAAATAGCATCTAGTGGTAGGCGGGCTGCATGAGCCAGAGATGTAGACACTGACCTTGTGGAATGTCCCTTGGGTTTGTGTAAGAGAGTTAGATTTGAGGAATCATAGACATAGATTATACAATCCGTTAGCCACTTAGAAAGAGTTCTTTTGGTAACCGCTAGTCCTTTCCTGCTATCAGCAAAGGCCACAAAAAGTTGATCAGTTTTTCTGTGATCTTTTGTTCTATCCAAGTAAAATCTTAGTTGTCTGTGAACATCTAATTTGTGCAACATATACTCCATTTTGTTGGAGTGATTTTTGAAGAAGGTGGGTAATTCAATGGACTGATTAATATTGTTAATAGAACACACTTTAGGGAGGAAGGATGAATTTGTTCAAGAGAAACTCTGTCAGAGTGAAAGATCAAATAAGGGTGCTTGATGGAGAGAGCCTGAAGTTCAGATACTCGCCTAGCAGAAGTAATGGCTACCAAAAAGAGAGTCTTCCAGGACAAAAATTTTAATGGGCAAGAAGAGGCAGGTTCAAAGGGGGCAACATTAATTTGGATAACAAAAGTTTAGACTCCAAGGTGACGTAGGAGATCTGACTGGTGGTCTAATATGAAAAACCCCTTTTAAAAGGCTTTACAAAGTCTGTGAGCCATAACAGGAGCCCCACATTCTTCCACATGGAAATTTGAAATGGCAGCCAATTGAACTCTTAGTGTAGCAGGAGAAGCACCCTGATGGAATAAGTCCGTTAAAAACTCTAATATTTTATTCAAAGGAGCTATAAAAGGATCCACTTGCTGTGTATTCGCCCAGAATACAAATCGCTTCCATTTACTAGAATATGTTTTAGTAGTGGAAGCTTTATGAGAAGCCACCAATATATTCTGAACTGCTGGCGACAAAGATCAGACCTGGCTAAGTTAGAATTGGAGCAGCCAAGCTGCTAGATGGAGGGACAGGAGCGCCGGATGGGGAGCCCCTGACGAGTGAGTCAATAGATCTGGCTCTGGGTCCAGAATCCAGGGTCCCCGAATGCAGTGTGTCTTCAGGAAGGGAAACCAAATTTGACGAGGCCAGAATGGGGCAATGAGGATTATTGCCCTGTGTAGGTTTCTGGCTTTCTGGAGAAACTTTGATATCAGAGGAAATGGAGGAAATGCGTACAGGAGTCCCGGGGGCCAATCGTGAATCAGTGCGTCCCTGGGGACTTCCCTGGAGGGTAATAGGGCAAAGTAGCTCCTGCATTTGGCGTTCATTGGAGACACAAACAGATCGCAGGAAGGCTGGCCCCACGTGCGAAAAATCCTTTTCACCACTGACTGTTTTAGGGACCACTCGTGCGGTAACAGAATTGCTCTGCTCAGCCTGTCGGCTATGACGTTGGATGACCCCGGGATGTGCGTTGCTATTAGAAAGCGACCCGTGGACTCCGCCCACTGCCAGATTCTCATGGCCTCTCTGCATAGCTGATAGGACTTGGTTCCCCCTTGCTTGTTTATGTACCAGACTACAGACATGTTGTCCGTCTGAACTGCAATAGTTCCCAGAGGAAGAAGGGGAGCAAAGTGTTGCAACGCTAGAAACACTGCCCTCAACTCTAGAACATTGATGTGCAGATTGTACTCCAAATTGGTCCATTCGCCTTGGACTGTCTGTCCCTGAAAGATGCCCCCCCACCCTATCAGGGAAGCGTCTGTGGTCACCGTAACTGTAGGCGTGGGTAGCACAAATGGTCTCCCCTTGGAAAGGTTGCACGTTTGAAGCCACCAGTTTAGATCTGTTTTGCATGTCTTCATTATAAGAATCTCGTGTGTTAGAGGTAGTTGTTGAAATGACCATTGTGCAAACAGTAGCCATTGTAGGACTCTCATGTGCAGCCTTCCCAAGGGTATTGCAATAAGGGAGGCTGACATGAGTCCCAACACCTTCAGTACCAGTTTTGCTGGAGATTTCCTTGACAAAAGTAGAAGACGTATGTGAGTCTGAAGTGATAGTATCCTTTCTGGGGGAAGTCTTAGAATTAACTGACGTGTGTTTAATTCTGCTCCTATGAACAAGATATTTTGTGATGGCTGAAGAAATTCCTAGGTGAACACACAGTTGAAGAGTAAAGTCTCTGGCCTGTAATAGTTGACGCTGGGTGGTGGCAGAAAGGAGCCAGTCGTCCAGATACGGAAACACCTGGAATCCTTGGCGTCTCAAGTGAGGCGCTACCACTGCCATGCATTTGGTGAAGACCCTGGGGGCTGAGGTCAGACCAAAGGGCAGGGCTCGAAATTGAAAGTGACTGGCCCCCAGCCGGAAGCGCAAATGATCTCTGGATGCCCTGGCCATTTTGATGTGGTAGTATGCATCTTCTAGATCTATTGAGCACATCCAGTCGTCCTTCTGTAAGAATGGAAGGATCGATTGAAGCGTGACCATTCGAACTTTTCTTTCCTGACGAAGGTATTGAGGTAGCTTAGGTCCAGAATGGGCCTCCAGTCCCCTGTTTTCTTTGGAACTAAAAAGAACCTTGAGTAAGTCCCGAATCCTTGCTGGTCCGCTGGGACTGGTTGGATGACTCTTTTTCTAGCAGCTTTGAAATTTCTATAGCTGCTGGCTCTCGCAGATGGGCGGTACATCTGGGAGTCTTTTCTTTGGGATGGGATGGGATAGAAAGGGTATGTTGTAACCTCTGGTAACCACGCTTTTACCCACTTGTCTGTAGTTATATTTTGCCAGGCCTGAGGGTATAAAGCTAAGCTACCCCGACTGCCTCCAGAGCAGGACAGTCGGGCCTCCTCTCAGGAGTGCTGGAAAGGTTTACCAGGGAGTGTCTCCCTGTCACCTTGATGTTCCGGAACCCCTCTGCCGCCAGGGCGGCGTCTTCCACCTCTGCCCCTCCTCTGCCTCTAGAGGGCATCTCCCTGTGTGCCTGGGAAAGATCCTTGGGGTTTTCAAACCACATTTTTCCACCACGTTGCCCTTTGGGGTACAGTCTGGTTGGGGTGGAAAACGGACTCCGACAGCATACAGAGTCTTTCCCTCCTGTTCACACCGGTAAGGGTCTCCTTTACTTTGGGGCCAAAGAGAGTGGCACCGTCAAATGGGGCGTTAGTAAAGGAAGACTTGAAGGCTTCCAAAGGAACATAAGCGCATCCAGGATTGTCTGCGAAGAGCAATCGCTGAAGCTGCTGCCCTACTCGAACCTTCGCCGCGTGGGAAATCAGCCTCATGGACGAAGTTCACAATAGATGTAAGGGTATTAAGTTGCGCTGTCACTTTCTCTGAGACAGCCGCATCTGTAGTACCCTGGAGGGTATCTCCCAACTCTTTGACTAGATCCCTCTGTAGGCGTGTAAAATGGGTCAAATAGTTCAGGGATCGTATGGAAAAAGCCGCTGAACTAAAAATGCGCTTCCGTATCTATCCATCGTCCTAGAATCTTTATTAGGGGATGGACAGATGAAGAAGACTCCGACATCTCCTTTTCGTGGCGCTGCCACCACCAGCGTCCACTGGAACTCCTTTGTTAAGTAGGACTTGTCCTGAGGTGCCGTGATGTATTTATTGGGTTTCCTTGGGACTGGTTCCACTGTGTCAGGAGCCTCCGCCCTTGAGCAATTAGTTCCATTAATTCGCCAGGCGGAGTGACCCAGGAGGAAGAAGGGCGAGCACCAAATGCCTTCAGCAAAACTGACTCATCCTCAGAAGGGGAAGGGACTGCCAGTCACCTCTCTGTTTCAGGATCTCCAATATGTCCGAAAAGAGACATCTTCTGAAGGTGACTTAGGGACCCTTCTGACTCATCTAAGTCAGTATCAGATGTCAAGGATTCTTGTGGAGAATCCAAGTGTCTCCTCTTACACAATCTTTTCCTAGGGACTTCTTCGTGGGGAGCATCCGAAGAAGCCTCCGAGGAAGAGGGGCACCCTCCAGGGGTGGCTGAGACACTGGTGCCCGACGCTTGGATGTGGCCGTGGGTGCAGAGGAGGATAACGCCCTTTATGGGAGGAGAGGTTGCTTCCACTGATGTGGTTGTCTGGGTAGACAACACCTTCTTCATTAGGTCGAGCGCCGGGTCCCGCATCGAAGAATCTCCGGTTCGAAGAAATGGGAAGAATCCCGACACAGGCACGAAGGCATCGACCCGAGGCGGAGCCGAATCGATCCGCCGAGGCCCGAGGAGAGTCGGAACCAGCGTCGGTTCGACTCGCCCCGGAACAAAGGACAAATCGTCGGCTCGAGACTCGGTATCGGGTCCGACGGAGTCGAGTGAGAGGAACAGACCGAGAAAGGACGGTTCTGGACCCGAGGGCTCCACAATCAGAAGATCAGCCTCTTCCAGCTCCAAAGACTGAACAGGTCTCGGAGGAGGAATGGATGGAGACACTGGGAGGCCTTCAAGTTTCAACACCAACTGGGTGGAAACCGAAATAAGTTTGGACAGGGCCGAATGCTCCAATAACTTCTGCACCACACGATCCACATCGATGTCAGAGAGTTTGGAAGAAGAACGGGTCGAAGGAACCGAAGACGGAGCCGACCTCAACAAGGTCGAGAGGGAGCTCCATCACGGTTCCAAGACTCGAGGCTCAGGAACCGATACCAGTTGAACACTCGGCAAGTCTGTGGAACCGGTGATCTAACCTTTACTGAAGAGCTCGGAGCCGATGACTTGGGCTCTGCGTCTTGATTCCTTAGAGGATTTGATGCCTGGTCAGAAGCATCCAGAGCCTCCTGAAAAGAAGGTTTCAATAAACCTCTGTCCATGAGTTTCCTGCGCCTATCTGTCATAACTCTCCCACTAAAAGAGTGACAGATAGAACAGTCCTCTTGCAAGTGGAGAGGGCCAAGGCAGTAGACGCAGGAACTATGGTTGTCAGTCACTGACATTTTCTGGCCACACTGACAACGCTTAAATCCAGACTTTACCTTATCAGACATTTTACAAGAAAAAGACAAGTCCAGTAATATAGTCAAATCCGAGAAAAAAGTGTCAAATCCGGTTTAAATGTCAAATCCTTTTAAAAATTTAAGAAGGGTTGTAGGCCCCGAAAAACTCTAACCGATAAATAAGATTAACGGTACCGAGAATTTAATCACTCAACACACAATCACTCAATATATCAAGATATATCAACTAGAACAAGAAAATCCAATAAAATATAACAAAATAAGTTATATCTTAACTTTAGATGCTCGAGCTAGCTCCCAGCGATGCGAACGCAGCAGCGGCAAACTAGATCTGAGGTAAAGGCAGAGGGGGATTGTGGGTATTAGATTGTCTCGAGCTTCTTCTCGATGCAGAGCTTGCAAGAGGCCGGCACGGAGCCGAGGATCGGCTCCGAACCCATGTGTTAGAACAAACGGCGAGATTGAACACTATCACATCTTCTATATGTTAAGTTGTCTATCTCGCCTTCATTCTTGCTGGATGGGACCGCGTCCCTAGCACCTTGTCCCGGGTGGCCTAACGGAACAGACTCTTGAGAACAGTGGAACCAAAGTTAGCTCTATGCCTAGAAGCTAAATCCAACTTATAATGAGAAATGAAAGTGTGAGGAGTAGCCCAAGTAGCCGCTGCACAAATGGTGTCAATAGGCAGTCTGTCTTGGAAGGCTATAGAAGTAGCCAAAGCTCTGGTGGAATGGGCTTTAGGTTTGTTAGGCAGCTTTTGGTGTCTAATTTCATAAACAAGGGAAATCAGAGATGTTAGCCATCTAGATAATGATACCTTTGAAACTGAAAGTCCCTTTCTGCCTTCTGCATAAGAGACAAACAGCTGGTCAGATTTTCTGAATTGTTTGGTTCTATCCAAATAGTACCTTAACTGACGATGAACATCTAGCCAATGCAATTTTGTTCAGACCTGTTAGAATATTCTGGAAAAACACAGGAGGTCAATGCTTTGATTCAGGTTAGACGCCGAGGCTATCTTAGGTAAAAGGACGGGTTGGTTCGTAAAGATACCCTGTCCTTATGGAACAACAGATAAGGAGGTCGACAGCTGAGTGCATGAAGTTCTGAAACTCTTCTAGCTGAAGTAATAGCTACCAGAAAGAGTGTCTTCCATGATAGCAATTTTAAAGAACAGGAGGCTGCAGGTTCGAAAGGGGAAAGAATCAAAGAACTAAGAACTAAATTTAGGTCCCAAGGAGGAGGAGGATTTCTTATAGGAGGTCTGAGTAGAAAAACTCCTTCAAAAAGCTTTGCAAAGCTTGTGGGACATTATGGCAGACTCTGAAATGCCCACATGAAAGTTAGAAATAGCTGCCAATTGAACTTTAAGAGTAGAAGGAGATGAACCTGCATGGAGGAGTTCAGCTAGAAAATCAAGGACCATTTGGATGGAAGCAGTGAAAGGATCTATGTCTCTTCCTTGAGCCCAATAGGCGAAACGTTTCCACTTACTCAAATAAATCTTTTGAGTGGAAGATTTATGGGAAGCTATCAAAATATCTCGAACAGAGTGAGATATTTGAGGAAGCCTGGCTAAGGTTGGAATAGGAGGAACCAAGCAGTGAGGTTCAGAGAGGGAAGGGAGCAATGAAACTGACCCGACTGATGGATCAAAAGATCTGGAACTAGGTCCAGATGCCAAGGTTGCTCCAACAGAAAATGATGTAGGAAGGGGAACCAAACCTGTCGAGACCAGTAAGGAGCAATGAGGATCAAGCAGGCCTTCTGAGCGATAGCTTTCTGTATCACTTGAGAGATTAGTGGAAAGGGAGGAAATGCATACAGAATTCCCCGGGCCAAAGTTGGACTAGAGCGTCTCTGCTGGGCTGGCCTGGTAGCGGGAATAGGGTGAAATAATCTCTGCACTTGCTGTTTTGGGGAGTAGCAAAAAGATCGCAGCAAGGCTGACCCCATTTGAGAAAAATTTCTCTCACCACAGAGTCTTTCAGAGACCACTCGTGAGGCATGAGGATAGCTCTGCTCAACTTGTCCGCAATTTGATTGGACTTCCCGGGGATGTGCGTTGCTATCAGAAACCGCTGAGAAGAAATCGCCCATTGCCACAGTCTGAGTGCTTCTCGACACAGGGGGTAGGACCTGGTTCCGCCTTGTTTATTGATATACCACACTACAGACATATTGTCCGTCTGGATTGCTATCGTTCCCAAGGGAAGAGAGTCTTGAAGGGCTTGCAACGCTAAAAGCACTGCTCTCATCTCTAGAACATTTATGTGCAAGTGGCATTCGTCTGGTTGCCATGTGCCCTGGACAGTTCTGCCCTGATAATGCCCCCCCCACCCGATCAGGGAGGCGTCCGTTGTCAAAGTAGCAACCGGAGGGGAAGGTACAAAAGGTCTTCCCAATAAAAGCTGAGGAGAAGACATCCACCACAGAAGATGATTTCTGCATGTTTGCGTGATCATAATGGTATGGGACATCGGGAGTTGCTGGTATGACCATTGTGTGAAGAGCATCCATTGAAGGATTCTCATGTGGAACCTGGCTAATGGAAGCAGAGGTATGGCAGCCGCCATAATCCCCAACACTTTCAGAACTAACCTGGCTTTGACTCTGTTGCTGCTGAAGAGGAGTGAGACCAGTTTGTGTATGTCTGCTATTCTCTGATGTGTTAGTCTTGCAGACATGTTGACTGTGTCTAGATTTGCGCCTATGAAGGTAATAGTACGACAAGGCGACAAAACAGACTTTTCGCAATTTACTGAAATGCCTAACTTTTGACAAATGCGAAAGGTGTAGTCCCTGGCCATTAGGAGAAGATGCTTGGTGGGAGCTGTGAGGAGCCAGTCGTCCAAATATGGAAACACCTGGAATCCTTGACGTCTCAGGTGAGAAGCTACCCCTGCCATGCATTTGGTAAACACCGGGGGCAGTGGTGAGACCAAAGGGCAGGGCCCTGAATTGAAAATGACTGGTTCCCAGCCTGAAGCGGAGGAATCTTCTGGAGCGTCTGTTCATTTTTATGTGATAGTACGCATCCTGAAGATCTATAGAGCACATCCAGTTTCCCTTTCCCAAAAGGGGAAGGATGGACTGCAGCGTGACCATCCGAAATCTTGTTTTCTTGACTGACTTGTTCAAGATACTGAGATCCAAAATTGGTCTCCAGTCCCCTGTTTTCTTTGGAACTAAAAAGAACCTGGAGTAAATTCCAGATCCTTGCTGGTCTGCTGGAACTGGCTGAATTGCTCTTTTTGCAAGCAGCTTTGAAATTTCCAAAACTGCAAGATCCCTTTGAGCGGGTGGAACATCTGGAAGGGATTTTTGATTGGTTTGGAATGCGAGCGAAGGGAATGGAATAGCCTTGAAATGATGGACTGTACCCATTTGTCTTGAGTCAGGGATAGCCAGGCTTCTGGGTACAGTGACAATCTTCCCCGCCTGCCTCGGAAGGGGGGCAGCCGGGCAACACCTCAGGGATGCTGAAAGGGCTCATCAGAGAAGGCTTCTCGATTGCCCTGGTTCTGGACCCCCTGCCTCTAGGCGGCGTCTACCATTGTTGTTCCCCCTCTGCCTCTGGCGGGGAACTGACTCTGTGTGTCAGGCGAAGTCCCTTGAGATTGTTTGCGGAACCACATTTTCCCACTTTTCTGGCCTTTGGGGTAAGGCCTAGAAGGAGTAGAAAAACGGACTCCGACAGCAGAAAGAGTCTTGCCATCTGTCTCGCACCTAGTCAAGGTTTCTTTCACTTGAGGACCAAAGAGATGATCCATCAAACGGGGAATTAGTGAAAGACGTTTTAAAGGGGTCCGCAAAGTTGCATAGCCGCATCCAGGCATGCCTGCGTAAGGCCACACCTGTCCCTGCGGCCCTGCTCGCTCCATCAGCCGCATAAGAAAGGAGGCGCATGGAGGAGTTAGCTATGGAGTTCAGGGTAGCCAGCTGGGTGTTCATCTTGTCTTGAAAACCTGCAGCCGTAGGATCCTTCAACATGTCACTCGCTTCTTTGATCAAGTCTCTTTGAAGACGAGTAAAATGGCATAGGTAGTTCAGTGAATGCATAGCAAAGGTTGCTGACGAGAACATCCGCTTCCCGTACCTGTCCATAGACCTAGATTCTTTGTTAGGGGGATGAACAGGCACTGAAGGATCAGCTAGTTCCTTCTTGGTGGCAGCAGCTACCACCATAGCATCCACAGAAACACCTTTTGTGAGAAATTGCTTGTCAGTTGGTGCTGTTATAAATTTGGAGGGTCTCCTGGGGGTAGGGTCCACTGAATCAGGAGCCGTCCAAGCCTTCTTTGCAACCACCTGCATGAGGGGATCAAGGGGACACCCAGGAGGTGGAAGGGCGAGAGCCAAATGCCTCAAGATACACAGATTCATCCTCCGAAGGGTTAAGGGCTGGCCAATTTCCCCTCTGTTTCAGGATCTCTAGAATGTCTGCGAAAGAGACATCTTCAGAAGGGGAACGTGGGAAACCCTCGAATCCTCTAAATCTGTGTCAGAGGTGACAGACTCAGGTGAGTCTATGTGCTTCCTCTTACACTTTCTCTTCCTAGGGGCTCCCTGCCAATTCAGGAGAGGCCTCGAAGAGGATGAGATCCCCACAGGGGATTCTTGAGGAGCTTGCTCTCTGCGGTCTGGGATGAGGGAGTGAGTCGACATAACCAAAGGCACCGAAGTGGGAGGGGCGACGGAGCAGACTGTGGAGTCGAACAAGGTTCCAACACACTCCGCATGACCTCGAATGCACCCCTGTCAGGCAGAGCCAGAGGTCCCGCTCCGAGAAGCTGAGAACCTCCCTGGCACCGACAGAGATGGCTCGAGGCCGATGTCGGAGCCGAACTCACCAGCGCCGAAGCACCGAGAGGAGAGGGGGTCGGACAAGGGTCCGATGCTACTCACCCCTCGGAGCCGATGAGGAAGCCGGCGCCGAGATTCTTCAGAAGAAGAAATCGGAGCCGACGCGGAGCCTAAGACAAATGTATCGGCTCCGGCGCTACCACAGTCTCGGTCCGAGGCGCCCGGCTCGAGCTCAAAGGAGTCGGAGGAGGAATATTTATTGGAACAAGTTGAGGCATCGACTGATGAGTCGGACTCTGGAGCATTTGGGCCAGTGCCTCGGACTTCAAAAGTCTACTCACTGCCCTCTGGAGGTCGTGATCCGAGAGCCTCGATGACCTGGAGGAGTGAGATCTATGGCTCCGTTCAGACAGCAGGGGAGACGCTGGAGCCGAATGAACGGAGCCAAGGGACGGTGACCTCGATCTCTTTCTAGATGTCGGCTCCGATGGTCTGATCGGAGCCGACCCAGGAATCTCTAATGCCTCGGCTCCGGCCAGAGCCGAGGAAACCACGGATACTGCAGTCAAAGACTCATCGGCTCCAGCCGGAGCCAATGAAGCAGTAGGCTTCGAAGCCTTAGGCCTCGACTCTGAAGCTGGAGCTGAGGTCTTAGAAGGTTTCCCCGATGACACAGAAAGGGAACCTTCAGGCTTAATTAAACCCCTCAAAATGAGTTTATTTTTTCTCTCCTGCAGGACTCTAGGGCTGAAGCCATGGCATACAGCACAAGAGTCCTGCAGGTAAAGGTCCCAGGCAATACACACAAGAAGTGTGACCGTCTGTCAGAGACATTTTCTGACAGCACGAGTCACACTTCTTGAAGCCTGAGACCTTTGTATCCTTGGACATATTCAAGGAACCGAAGTGTAATCACACACAGAAAACACACACACACAGATTACACTAATAGGGTTCAAAGGGAATTATTTAAACTAAAGGTAAGTTAAATAAGAACTCCCTAATTAAAACACATACACACCCTAAGGATAGGGAAGGAAGGGCCCGAAGGCCTTGGGAAAGAACTATAAGTTCTTTAGAAAAGGGGGGCTGGATAAAGGGTAGAAGGGATAATAAGTCCACTACACTAAAGGGAAAGAAAAATACACAGAGCTAGCCTAAGTCTAAGAATTTTAAACTAGTCTAACTTTCACTAACCTGGAGCCGGTAGAAAACACACCTCGATCGCTGTAGCGGCAAACGAGATCTGAGGTAACTCACGCCTAGCATTGTGGGATATAGGGGGAGCCTCGAGCCGGTGGAACCAACTCTCGAGCTTTTAGAGTGGCCGAGTTGGAGCCGAGGTCGGCTCCGAACCCATCCAGCAAGAATGAAGGCGAGATAGACAACTTAACATATAGCTGCTCAGTGGGAAATTGAGCAGAAATAGTAGAGGCATTAATTTTTATAGAGGAGAAAGAGAGACCACTGTGTAGTCCAGCTAAGTAATCCAGGATGAGAGAGATGGAAGGCTGTGCTGTATTGCCTTCCCTTAGCCTGGATCCAGGTGCAGTACCTTTTCCATTATCACGGATAACATTCAGAACCCGTTTGCTGAGGATGGCAGATTGGTTTGGGGTTAGGGACTAAGCCAAGCTGCCAAACTAAGCGTCTGCAATTAGGGATGCATGAATTCCCCTTCCCTCTGGGTTAGTAGGTTTGGAATCTGAGGAAGATGCCATGGAAGCAGCGAGGACAGGCTGTGCAGCAAGGGGTACCAGTGCTGTCAGGGTCAGACTGGAGCTATAAGAATGGTCCTTGGTGTTTTCTCCCTTATTTTGAGCAGTACCCTGGGGATAAGAGGAAAGGCATAGACTGAGAGGATGACCCAGGGAAGGACAGGGCCATCCAGTTTCCAAGCCATGCAGTGATGCTCCCTGGTGCAAAATTTGCTGAGCTGATGATTGGTGTGGGAGACAAAGAGGTCGACCTTCAGGGTTCCCCATTTCTGAGTTTAGGGTGAAGGTACTTCTGTTGAGCTGCCACTTGTGTGGATCCAGAACGTTTCTGCTTAACTGGTCTGCCAGGGAGTTGAGAGAGCCTGGTAGGTATTGTGCTAGCAGGTGTAGTTGTATGGAAGAGGCTGTGAGCCAAAGGGTCATGGCCAGTCTGCATAGAAGGTAGGAGTGATACCGTCCCTGCTTGTTGATGTACCGCATCACAGTGGTGTCTGTTTTGATCAGGAGAACCCCTGGAGAGAGAAGGGGGTTGAAAGCTATCAAGGCGTGCTGCACAGCCATCATTTCTTTTAGATTGATGTGCAGGGGGATTTGCTGTGGGCTTCATTGGCCCTGTATGCACCTACTGTCCAGGTGTGCACCCCAAATGTAGTCTGTTGCATCTGTGGTTAGGGTCTGGGCAGCGGGGTGTGGGGATAAGGGCAGTCCCTTGTTGTGGGAGCATGCTGTTGCCCACCAAAGAAATTCTTTTCTGAGGCAAGGAATTATAGGTTGAAGAGTTTCCAGGTTTTGAGTGTGTTGACACCAAAGGCTCTTTAGGTACCACTGAAGTTTCCTCACATGCAGTCTGGCATGTGGAATGAGGAGAATGCAAGATGCCATGAACCCCAGAGCTTGCAGGATTTTCCTTGCAGAAAGCTGGGGCTTGGTGGCCAGTTGAGAGAAGTAGGCAGACAGGAAAATTTGTTTCTTTGGTGTAAGGTATGTCATCTGGGAAGCTGTGTCCAGACTTGCTCCCAGGAAGATTATCCTTTGGGTGGGCACCTGTTTTGATTTCTTTTCATTGATTGTGTACCCTAGGGAGGTTAGTAGGTTCTTTACAAAGGCCAGGTGCTTGAGCAGCCTTTCCTGGCTGTCTGCCTGAATAAGGCAGTCATCTAAGTAGGGATACATTTGAATATTTGTCTGCAAAAGGCAATGGCCAGAGACAGGCATTTTGTGAAAACTCTGGGAGCAGTGGATAAGCCAAAGGGAAGCGCAGAGAACTGAAAGTGTTGAGATCCAGCCCTGAAGCAGAGATATTTTCTGCATGATTCCCCAATAGGAATGTGGAGATAGGCCTGTTTTAGATCCAGGGTGGCTAGCCAGGCATCCTTGGACAGCATGGGTAGCAGCTGCTGGAGGGTGAGCATTTTGAATTTCAGGATCACCAGGAAGGCTTTTAGAATGGATAGATCGAGGATAGGGCACTAGGTGCCTTCTTTTCTGGGCACCAGGAAAAATTCTGGAGTAGAAGCCTTGTCCTATCTGCTCTGCAGGAACATGCTCTACTGTCCTCAAAGACAGCAGGGAATGGATTTGCTTTTGAGCCTCTGCCCACTGATTTGGTGGTAGATCTCGGAACCCTTTTGGGGTTGGAAGGGTGTGGAAGGGGAATTTGTATCCATGAGAAACAATGTTCAAAACCCATTGGTCCTTGGTAATGGTGGCCCAGGTGCTTGAGTGAAAGGAGAGTTTTCCTCCTAGGGATAAGTGAAGGTGGGTTGAGGGGAGGTCAAGCGGAGGTGCGTCATTGTGTGTTCTTACCATAAGGGGGAGGCTTAGAACTCCCTGGTTTTGAAGTGGAGGTAGTCCACTGCATAGATCTCTACATTCCCTTAGGCTGTCTGGTGTGTGTGGGGGGTCTCCTTCCACTGGGCCTGTTTACTCAGAGCAGGAAAGAACCAGTGCTTGGAGGGACAATGCCTGCTGAACCTGTAAGAAAATGTAACCGTTTGCATAGATTTTGCTTTTTCTTCCATCTTTAAGACCTTTTCTGCCCTAGTGCCAAATAAGTTATCTTTGTGCAAGGGGGCCATCCAACAATTTAGATCTGACGGTCTGGCAGGGGTTGTTCCTTAAGCCATGCATGTCTTCTAATGACAGATCCAGAGACTGCTGCCCTGCAAGATGCTTCTAGGGCATCAAAACCACAGTGCAAAGTGTGTTTATTTACTTGACTTGCAGAATGCATAAACTCTTGTAAATTTTTAGATACAGCACAAGCAGGAAAGGTAGACATTTTTTGTGTAAGGAGTTCCAAAGTATGTTGCTGATATTTAAGCATATGGAACTGACAATTTAGTGCCCTGACAGCTAGAATAGCGGAGGTGTATACTTTTTAACCCCATCTGTCCAATGCTCGGGAATCCCTATCTGAGGGAGTGGGATTCTTAGCACAAGTTGCTTTAATCCCTTTAGGCCCTTGAGAAATGACCACAGGATCAGCTGTAGGATTTTTAAAAAGATATTTATGCGAGTCAGGGACTCTGTAGTACCAGTCTGGTTTTCTGGGAGCAGGAGGTAGGGTCGTCAGGAGTCAAACTGGATTCAAGGAAAACATCATCCACCACATCCAGGACTGGGGGGATGGCCATGGGTCTGTGTTTCAGAAGGTCTAGGAATTCCCAGAGCCTCTTTTTAGACTGAGGGTAGTCCTGACTCTCCCACTGGAAATGCTCCCTTAAAGTATGCAAAGTCTCCCCAAAGGAAAAATCCTCTGGGGAGAGGCTGAAGGAATGGATTTCCTCTGCATCAGAATCCTCATAAGTGGAGAGGGGTTGCATGTCTTCATAGTCAGATGCATCAGATTCATCTAACTCTTGTTCAGACAAAACTACTGGGGACAGATCTCTTTTCATTTTTGAGGTGGTAGCTTGGCTTCCCCTGATCAGCATGATAAGGTCTTCCACCATTTTAAGCATTTGAGAATGAGGCAAGGTAGCAGGCACCTGAGAGTGGGTAGTCGGTTTCTTGGGTGTGGTTTGAGCCCTGGGCCTAAGGAACTTGGTTGTTTTCAAAAGAATGGCAGTTGCAAAAGAAGACGTTGGTTTGTGTTGAGATTTGGTAGTGCGAAGGACTTCCTCAGAAGCCGGTGCCTGCTCAGTGGCTCCGGACCCATCCAAGGTAGAGACGACTGCAGGATCCCTCGATGAGGAAGAGTTTTGCAGCATACTGGACTCTGAAAGGGTCTCATCTCAGTAGCAGCCTGTGAATCAACAGAAGTGCGCATCAGGGGCTACGAAAGTGCCTCACTGAATACCGAAGGACTGATGACTAGCTTAATGGAAGCGTCGATGGTAGGTTTGGACCTGTGCGGTCTCTCTCGGTCTTTATCTTTACATTTTTTCGGAAAGTCTGCTGTTGGATGGCTTACCAAACCCATATCGGAATTCAAGGAATGTAAACAAAAATATCTGACTACAATAAGGGCCAGACGACGGACAGTTCTGGCGTTAAAGCAAAGAAGCGTCAACGAAGGATGTCGTGGTCTGGGCCTAGACATGTGACGTAGTAAGCGTGGAAGTCTCGGTGTGGTATTTGCTTTCTACAGGCGAGATGATTATTAACTTTTTCTGACATCGGTTAGTGCAAGGAAAAAGGATCACCAATGGGGTACTTAGCTTTAGAAGACTTCAACTTCAATTCGGAAACGAAAACTCGGGTAGCGGCAAACTGGCACTCATGCGAACTACTTCTGCTTTGGGCTCCATGGCAAGAAAGACTGATGTAATGGTGTCAACTGCCTTACTTTATACCACTGACGACCTGTCAGTCCTCAAGCGACAGCAACCGATGGAAAAATACTAAGTCTCTCGTATTCGTGCCGGCCGAGGGCTACCCTGGCAGGGATAACGCAAATGTGATGACTGCAACAGTGAAACATGAAGAACATCAAGAAAATCTCTTTCACTTGCCAATAAAAGTTTTTCTATTAGCAGGTTTTCTTGTCTCCTTTAGTACCTGCTGCATGCCCTCTGAAAAGGGATGCCTAAAAGGAATTCGAACTGAATCATTCATCCACGCAGCTGAAGAAGTCTGAAAGTGGGGTGTTTCAAATTTCTCCTGTTTTGTGTGAGTAGGTCCAATGTAGGAGGAAGCTTGTGTTAACTGCCCTTGGCCAATTCCAAAAAGTTGAACCAATGATGCCTGGGCAAAAAGAGAGTCACCACAATTATTTTTGGAGTCGCTTCCTGGGTCTTCATAATTAACCTGGATATCAGAGGAAAAGATGGAAATGCACACAGGAACATTCCAATCTATACAAATGAGAAAGCATCTGTTTTTCAGGCTTGTCTGAAAGGAGTCCTGAAGCAGAATCTTTTGAGTTGTCTGTTTTGAAAGGAGGCAACAAATCTGCCCGAGTCATTCCTGGAATACACACTTTCAATTTCCATCCATGAGGGTTTGCTTGGTCCTGCTTAACTTGTCTGCCATTAAATTTTGCTCAGGTGGAACATAAGATGCTTGGAGGGTTAAACAGTGCAGAAAGGCTACCACCCAAGCTATCACTGCCAGCCTTTACTGAAGGTATGAACCTGTACCTCCATTCCTTGTTGATGCATCACATCACTATGGTGTTGTCTGTAATCACATGGGGACTATAGATGAAGAGATTTTAGGGCCTGGATCATAGCAAACATCCCTTTGCCATACATGCACTTTGGTTTGTCAAATGAATCCCACGGGCCTTGTACCTTTAGCCCAATAAAAACTGTCCCACAAAATCTGAAGCATCAGTAGTTACAGACTGACTTGCACGTACAGGACACAAGGGAAGACATCAAATTTTGTTACTATTTGTAGTTACCAATGCCGTTCCTATTTTTTTTTTTTTTTAAAGGAAGCCAATGCCGAGTCCATGAGGTAAAACCACCATATCTTTTTCAAGTGTAACCTGGTGAGACAAATCATGAGAATCACAAATGCCATGAGACCAGAATCCCAAGACACACTTTGGCTTAAGTCTGAGACTGAAAGTTTACAGATGAAAATCCACTTCCCCCTGCATAAAAAATGTCTTTTGCAACAGGGTATCTGTAAGACATCCTAAAAAGAGAACCCTGTGAGACAGGGTCAAGGAGGATTTTTGAATAGTTATTTAGAATCGCAAACTGGTCAAAAGAGTTGAAATCCACTTGGCACTTGACATCTGGAAAAAGACTCTGCACATAGATGTAAGTTGTCTAAATATGGAAAAATATAAATGCCATTCAGTCTGCTATGAGCTATGACTGCAGCTAGGCACCTTGTAAACTTCTTTGGAGCAGCATATAACCCAAAGGGCAACATAAAGAACTGAAAATGCGACCCAGACACATAATTTGAGAAACTTCCTGAAGTGTTTGCCTCTGGGAATGTGATGGTATGCATCTTAGGTCCATCATGAAGCTTCTCTAGGGAATCAGAGGCAACTGACTTCAGGGTCAACATCTTGAATTTTGGAATTTTACATACAGAATTAGGAAGGAAAAATACAGAACTTGTCTCTCAGATTTCTTTGGTACCAGAAACATTATGGAATAGAAGCCTTTGCCTTTTGATTTAATGGAATGGGTTTTATGACTCCTAGGGTGACTGATGAAGAAACTGAAGAAAAACTTCTGCTTGGTTCGGAGGTACTCCAGTGAATACAAACGTTCATGTCCACTGCCAACTGCATCCCTCCTGAACTACTTTTAACACCCATGAGTCTGTCAATCTGTTGACAAAGGGGAAATAATGGCAGGGACACTTTTTAGAGACAGGGGCAGGAGGAGTGGGGTGGGGTGGGAAAGAATGCTGGCACAGTCATTCTGAAGTTGTACACTGTCTTTAGGAAAGGATCCTTGTGTTTTACTGTTCCTCTCCTGCAGTCTTCATCAATCTGTTTGGCTTGTGAAAGCAGGATTGTTTGTTTTGTTCCTTAGATGTGAAAGAGAATTTGGGAGATCTGTAAGAGGGGGCCCAAAAAACTCTGTAAACTCCCTGAATTAATTTCCCTTTTTTGAAGCTGTTTACGGACATGACTAATAAAAGGAAGTTATGTACTCACCATAACGTTCCATCTGTGTTATCCATTTTCATTCCTACTCAACTGATGGATTTGGATCCGATCCCCGGATCCAACTCGGCTGTTACACTAGCTCGTAGCCTCAAAAAAGACTCTTGAGCTCCTTCACTACCCATAATGCACCACCCCCTACCATCTCTCAGATCTCGTTTGCTGCTTAACAGGAAGACTATAACTGACATGCCACTACTGGAGTTCAAAAAAAGGACACTCCAGAAGTCATCATCCATAAAAAAGGGAGGGGGTTGGTGGGTGGGAAGGTGAGGAAGAATGAAATGGACAACACAGATGGAATGTTATGGTGAGCACATAACTATCTGATGTCGGCAGTTTTCATTCATTCCTCAACTAATGGGACAGTGTCTCCAGCTACCCCAAAGTCCTGGATGGACACTAAGGAAGGATATTCCCTGAGTACAGTTCAGCCAAAGGCTGCTCCTGTCCTCAAGACCAGATCTAATTTGTAATAAGTGATAAAAGTATGAGGATTTGACCAGGTTGCAGTTGCACACATATCTTCCATAGACGCTTTAGACTGGAAGACAAGTGAAGCTTCCATAGATCTGGCTGAGTCAGCCTTTAATGGCTTTGGTAAGGGGAGAGTCAATTTGTTATAGATGAGTGAAATGCAATCTATCAACCATTAAGGTAGCATTACCTTTGTAGCTGATTCACCCAATTTAGTCTGTGCAAAGGAAACAGTTGATCTGTCTTTCTTATCTCTCTTGTTCTGTGTAGATAGCAGTGTAATTGTCAATAAGCATCCATTAAGTGCAGCATATATTCCCCTTATTTTTAAATTTTGGAAAGAATACTGGTAAATTAATGGCTTAGTTGATGCTGAATTCTGACACAACCTTAGGAAGGAAGGAAGCACTGGCACGTAATGTGACCCTATCCTTATGGAAAATCAAATACGCAGGCTTAGAAGATAATGCTTGAAGTTCTGAAATTCTTCTAGCAGATGTTAACTGCAATTAAAAAGATAGCTTTCCAGGTCAGGAGTTGAAGACCACATTTAGCTTCTGGTTTGAAGGGAGAATGAATTAAGGCCTGCAGTACCAAATTTAAATCCCATGGTGATGTGGGGTCTTTTTAAGGGGGTCTTAGTAGGACAGTACCTTTCAAAATGGCCTTGCACAGTTTAGAGGAAGCCAGTGAAGAATTTTGAAATCCCCCATGACAGTTAGAGATTGCTGCAAGTTGGACTTTAATAGTTGACAAGTTAGCACAGTCATTAAACAAACTTACCAAAAATTCCAGAACAGGCTGAACAGAAGCTGAGAAGGGTTCTATCTGATTTTGTTATGCCCAACAAACAAATCTTTTTCATTTACTCCTGTAGAGTTTCTTAGTACAGGGCTTATAGGAAGATAAATGTATGGAATGGACAGGGGAAGAGAACATTGGTTGTCTGGCTATTAAAGGAACTGGAGAAACCACACTGTTAGTTTGAGGTATCCAGGTGAATCGTGCCTGTCGGGTGAGATAGGAGGTCTGTAATTGGATCCAGAATCCAAGGTGGACATAGTAGATGAGGCCAAAGGAAGGGAAACTAAATCTGTTGCGGCCAGTAAGGTGCAATAAGGATGACTTTGCTCTTCAACCTGGCTGCTTTCTGCAGGAATGTGGGAATTAGTCGAGTCAGAGGATAAACATACAGAAGACCAGGGGCCAATTGTGGAGTACAGCATCCCTTGGTGATTCCCCCAGTGGGGGGATAATGGCAAAAAAGCAGCTGCATTTGTTGTTTAGGGGAGAAGCAAAAAGACTGCAGCAAGGCTGGCCCCACTAACTGAAAATCATATCAGTCACTGTCATTGAGAGTCCACTCATGAAGTAGTAAGATGGACCTACTCAGTTTGTCTGCTATCATGTTAGACTTCCCTGGAATATGCATTACAGTGAGAAAACAGTTGGAAAATATCACTCATCTCCACATTCAGCAGGCTTCTCAACATAGGGGGTAAGACCTCATTCGTCCCTGCTTGCTGATGTATCAAACTACTGACATACTGTCTGTCTGGACTGCAACTGTTCCAAGAGGGACAAAAGTCTTGGAATGCCTGCAATGCCAAAAACACTGCTCTCATCTCCACAACACTGACATGCAATTTGCCCTCTTTGGCAGACCAAGTGCCTTGGACCATTTGCCCCAGAAAATGCCCCATCCCCCACCCAATCTGGAAAGCATCTGTGGTCACTATGGCCTTGGGGTGAAGGAGGATGAAAGGATGACCTTCTAATACCTTTTGCAACTGCATCCACCAGCAAAGGCATCTTTTGCATAATTGAGTTATTCTTTTCTTCGTTGGCAACGGGTGAGAAAGTACTGACCACTGTGTTTGCTAGCATTCACTACATAATTCTCATAAGGAATTTCGATAAAGGAACTAAAATTTCTGCTGATGACAAAGACTCCCGAATTTGCGGAATCAATCGGGCTAAAGTTCTGGTACTGAAAATTATATTCCTGACCTGCATTCTTATCATTTACACTTTTGATAGAGGAACAGACGCTACCATTGATACTGCGTTGAATGCTTCTCCTATGAATTCCAATGTCTGTGGTGGTTGTGAGACTTCTTGTAATTTATGGTTATTCCAAGATGTGAACAAATCTGCAGCACTTGATCTCCTGCTTCTATCAGTTGATGTCTGGTCGGGGCTGTAATGTGCCAGTTGTCTAGATATGGAAACACTTGGAATCCCTGCAGTCTCAATTGAGCTGCAATCACTGCCATGCACTTGAACACCCTGGGGGCTGTGGTGTGGCCAACGGACAGTGCTCCGAACTGATGAGTGGCCCTCAGCCGGAAGCGTAAATACCTTCTGGATCAATGTTCACCTTTATGTGATTGATCTTCAGTATGCATACTATCGAGCACATCCAGTCATACTTTCCCAGAAAGGGCAGAATTGACTGAACCAAGACCATCTGGAACTTCATGTGTCGAACTGACTTGTTCATACACTTGGATCCAAAATTGGTCTTCCAGTCCCATTTTCTTTGGCACTAAAACAAATCTTGTGTACGCTCCAGATTCTATTTAGCCTGGCCTGGTGGGACCTCTTGCATGACTCTCTCTTAACAGTTTTTGAATTTCCAGTGTTGCTGCTTTACTCTGACTGGGTAGATCAGGAAATTTTCTTGATAATGGCAAAGGTAGGGGAAAGGGAATTACTTAACCTCTGGAAATAATTCTCTGCACCCAACTGTCTTTTGCTATATCTAGACATGTTCTCTGGTGCAGAGCTAATCAAACCCAGACTGTCTCCACAGGTGGACAATCGGGCCTCCTTTCAGGAGAGCTGAAAGGGTCCGTCATTAAAGGAATCTCTAGACCCCTGGTTTTGTGGGCCTCCTCTGCCACAGGGGTGTTGCCTTCCATTATTGCTCCTCCGCTGCTTCTGGGGGAACTATCTCCACGTGTGTCCTGGAAAGGACTATGGGACTTTCTGAACCACATTTTTTGACATCCCTATTGATTCCTGCAAAAGGTCCTCTGAGGGATCAAAAAATGCATGCCCAGTGCAGACAGGGTCTTTCCAACTTTCTCACACCTGGAGAGTGTGTCCTTCACTGTGGGGTTAAACAAAAAAGAATTGTCAAAGGGAGCACTGAGGAACGAGGACTTGAAGGGCTCCGCAAAATCAGACAGACACATCCAAGCATACCTCCTTATGCAAATGCTTGAACCCGCCACCCTTGAGGTGCCTTCTGTAGCATTTGAGATAAGCCTCACTGAAGACTGAGCCTCAGCAGTACTCGTTCCAGAAAGAGATTTTGATAACTCTAATCAAATCTCATTGAAGCCTTGTAAAATGCACCAGATAGTTCAGCAATCGGAGTGTAAAAGTCGTTGAAGCAGAAACACTCCTCCCAAATCTGTCCATCGTCCTAGAATCTCTCTTAGGAGAATGGATAGTGGGAACTCTGTTCTGCAAGTTCCTCTCTTGTAGCTACTTCCATGATTCATGGCATCTGCTGGCACCCCCTTTACCCCAGTATTCCCTGCCTACTGGTGGAGCCAGAATCCAGTCTGGCCTCTTGGGGATTGGTTCAACCATATCAGGTTCCTTCCATGCCTGCCTAGAGACCAAGTCAATGAGCTGATTGTTGGGCAGAGTAACCCAGGAGGTAGACAGGCCAGCTCCACAGGCTTTCAGAAATACTGATTCCTCCACTGAAGGATCTTGGGAAGACCAACAACTCATCTGTTTAAGTATCTCAAGAATATCTCCAAATAAGATGTCATCAGGTGGTGATTTTGGGGACCCCTCTCCTTCAAAGTCAGTATCCGGAGTGGCTAACTCCTGAGGAGACCAAGTGCCTTCTTTTGCACTTCCTCTTCCTACGGACTTCCTCAGTGGGGTGTCCTGGTAAAGTATTAGAAGAGATTAGGATACCCTGCTGGGTGGTTTGGAAGCTTTCGGCTGGCTGTCCCTATGATGTAGAAGCTCACAGTGCAAAGTCATCTGAGAAGTAGAAGGTGGATCCTAGGGGGTAGGACTCATCTGCCCCGCCAGAGCAGAGAACACTCTCTTCAAAACCTCAAAGGCAGATTGCTCTGGAAAGAAAGAAGACAACAGAGCTGAGAAAGCAAATTTCTGGCCCATCACCTCCCTCTGCTCTGAGAGCAACCCACCCGAGGCGGAAGCCGAAGCCCAGCTGTCCAGTGCCGATGCACCAAGAGGAAGAGATGGCACCAAAAACCTTGGGAGTCAATTCCAGTCTCCCGGATCCAACAGGGATGCTTCGACTCATAGTCATCCTGCTCTGAGCATGTAAGAGCCAAAGCAGTATCTGGATCAGAGGAAAGAACTTTCTTCAAATCTGAACCAGATGGACCTGGAACACTCGGATCGGAGGACGCAAACAACAGGCTGGATTAGAGAAGAAGAAATAATGGGTGGAGCAGTGGATGATCATGTTTCCTGACCTGAGTGGGTAGGTGCTGTAAGAAGTCCCATCTGAAAAATTCTCTTACCATATCTGTCCAAAACTTTCTCCTACTTGTCCACAGGGGAAGGAGTGGATGATATCAGAAGTCTGTTCCCTGCTGGCAAGGATGCAGAGATTGCTGCAGGGTCATACTTGAGGTGAGAAAACAAGTGTTTGATAGTATGAGAAACTAAAAAAAAAAAAAAAATTCTCTTCTGAAAGGACAGAAAGTTATGAATAAGAGTTGTTACAGGAAGCACTGCATACATCCTCCAAGGCTGGCACTAGTGAAGGAATAGGCACAGAATGAGGCATATCCAGTTGCAACATAACATATCTCCTCAATACAGGGGGGAATGACTATAGCAGATGTCCCTCCCTTCACTGTTGCCGTATTCTTTACTATAATGATCTCCCATCCAGGGCAGCCCGATGTTCGGCCGGTATACCAAAACCTTATGATCTCATATGTACAGTATGTCACACACATGCTCCCAGCACAGAACGTAGGGCATAAAGTTACCCACAACTGAATTGCTCCACTAGATAACAGTCTCCATAGGACAAAAAAGTCCATGCACATCCAGAACTTGAAAATGCAGAAGAGAAAGTGGAGACCCTCAGCCGGAAAGAAATCCAAAACAAAAAACAAAAACAAGAGGGGGTTGGAGGGAGGGAGCTACTGAAAGAATGAAGAGGACATCTACTGTTATGGTAAGACTTTACACAACTGTAATATGTCCTTCTATATCACTGCTGCAGTACTACACTATAAGGAGAGTATAAAAGCTCAAGAAACAATGAGGTAGAAGACGGAGAAGAGCCTTCAACAAACCCATATAAAATGATTCTAACAAAATCTGCGCTGGCCCTAGAAACAAACTCCAACTTATAATGATGAATAAAGGTATGCACCATTGAAAGATGGTCCTTGTTACGGGCATGGCACCAGACAGAAAATCTTTTCCATTTAGACATAAGACTTTCTGCCTGAGGGTTTCCTTGCCTCCTGTAAAATCCTGAGCACATCTTCAGAAAAAAACTGCCTGAAAGGGATAAAAAAAAAGGGGGGGGGGGCATTTGTCTTCCAAGCCACACAGCATGGCACTCAAACAGAAGAAAGGGAGTTGCCTGCTTAGAGGGAAGGAAAACAGATCTACTTGAGGAATACTCCGCCAATGGACAATGTCCAGAAATACGTCACTGTGAAAGCATCCATTCATGAGCCTGTGTTTTGGACCTGCTCAGAGTGTCTGCCACTAGATTTTTCTCTGAAGGAATGTAAACTGCCTGAAGATTTAATGACAGCCACCTCCCAAGCCTGAAGAGCCATCCTGCAGAGAGGTAAGATTTTGTGGTTCCCTGCTTGTTGATACACCACCTCACTGTGGTGTTGTCTGTGTACACTTTCAAGGGGCCTGAAGAGAACATGGGATGAAAAACTTGAAGGGCCAGAATCAGAGTTCTCATCTCTTTGATGTTGATATGATTTCATTTCTGATGCAGGACCAGAGACATTGAACTTTCAGGTGACTAAATGAAGCACCCTACCCCATGACTGAGCCTTTGTTGAACAGTTCTTGAGAAAGGACTGGAAGCTAAAAGGGCAGGCGAGGATTGACAGCACAGTGTTGAATCCACCACTCAAATTCGTTCTTTAGACAAAGGAGGACAGGTACACAAATCCAGAGGGTGGCAATCTTGCAGCCAAATCGACTTGCGGTACCACTGAAGCTTCTGCATATGCAATCTGGCAAAAGGGAGGAGTGAAACAGAAGAGGCCATGAATCCCAGGACCCAAAGAAACTCTCTGGCTGAAATGGCAGTCAGAGGAAGAAGAGAATGAAAGAAGGCTGTCAATGACAAAACTTCTGAAGTGAAAGAAAGGCTAGCACTGGCAATCTCTGAAGTCTGAATCCCAGATACATATGATCCTGAGAGGGAGTCAGGATTGACTTTTGGAAGTTGACAGTGAACCCCACACCTTGAAAAGAGAGGGTGAATTCCAGATCCTGTAACAGGCAAATGGGAGAAGGTGCCTGAAGCAACAGGTGCTCTATATAAGGAAAAGCCGGAACGCTTTTGAGCCTACAGAAAGCATTCATTGGAGCTTGGCATTTTATGAATACCCTTGGAGCAGAAGAGAGGCCAAAGGTCAAAGCAGAGAACTGAAAATTAAAGGAAGAAACAGAAATGTAAAATCTTCCTGAAAAGAGGGTGACTAGGGATATGAAGGTCAGCATCTTTCAGATCAAAGACACCAGCCTGGGGGGTAATAAAAGAGGAAACAAGGTTTGAAGAGTAAGCATCTGAAAACATGGGACCTTGAGAAGGTGTTGAGCAGGGAGAGATTTAGAATAGGTCTCCAAGTGTCCTCCTTCCAAGGAGCTAGGAACATCCTGAAATAAAAACCCTTTCCCCCTTGGAAAGGGAGAACAGGTTGAAGGATTTCTTGGGTTACCAGGGGCCCTAGGACCTCTGGGAAATTAAGTTGCTCTAGAGGAGGCTGAGCAATCCCTGAAAAAGGAGGGAGACACTTCCATACCATGAAGTAACCCTGATCAATGACAGAAAGAACCCAAGAATCTGAAGTGACGAGAAGCCAATTAAGAAAACCAAGGGGAAAGCTGAAGGGGCAAAGGAACCTGGTCTAACAGAAGTGTGTGTGTGGGGGATTAGCAGATAAAGGTGGCTTCTGTGCCACAGAAGTCTGAGAAGGCTTAGCAGAGGAGGCTTGTCCACCACACTTCCTGCTCTTGGTGGTCTGACGGGGTTGCCTGTGGACAAAAGTAACTCTACAAGGATAATTCTTCTGGAACTTAGGGATCGGAGAGACAAAAATATATTTAAGGTTCTGCAAGGCTTTGCCTTCCTCTTGAAGAAATTTAAACAGGTCAGCAGTAGGGGTCCCAAAAAGATGTCAATTATCCAAAGCAGCATTCAACAGATTGGTCTTAATGTCCTCAGGAAAAGAATGGAGATGAAGCCAAGAATAATGCTTCATGACAGACCCAAAAACTCCAGCCCTGGAAGAGAAATCGGCATCATCACAGAGTGATAGAAATCAAGATAGACTGGTGAGCAGCTTACAAAGTAGAACCTAAAATAGATAATCCCCACACAAATAAAACTCTCTAACAAACTCAACAGCTTTAAACCACTGCTTAAACATCTTAACCAATCTTGGTCCTGCACATGGTCATCACCAGGTTAAGACTTTGTGCTCACTGTACGATACTCTCTAAATTCTCACCTTAAACAGAATACCCTCAATCTCTCAATGAAATGACAAAACAATTTCTATACATAACTGCTGCCTGTACAACCCACTAAGTTGCATGTGGGTTTCTCTTTAGTAACTTTTATACATTCTAAAATTTTAGAGAGAGAGATGCAACTACTGTATGTGTATAAATGTAAATAGAAATGTAACTACTCTGTGTTTAACTAGAACAACGTATAATGCAATGTAAAGAAATGGAGCTTTTCTCCCTAGGCCTCTGCTGAAAAAGGGTTATTACTCAGTCAAACTTTCCCTTTAAACAAATACAAATAAATAATAAATATGGCAGAAGATTTACCTTCAGAATCATGGAGTTCAGAAATAACCTGACAAGCCAGAGCAATGAAGGCCAGAGCATACCTGGTCATGTGGGTCTGATAATTAATAGCCCTAAAGGCAGAGTAGAAGCAGCGTAAACCTTCTTACCGACCAGTCTTCTCCACTGCCTTACTATCTTTATAAGAAGGCAAAAGTTTGGAAGAGGGCAAGAGCTTGGAAGGTCTGTCAGAAGAGACTCAACACTACAGCAAGATCAGCAGGACGACACTTAATATAAAAATCTGACAATCCTCAGGGACCTTGTAGAACCTACCAGGTTTCTTAGGAGCAGGAGGCTGAGAAACAGGAGACATGGAAGCAGCAACGAAAGTGTCCATCAAGGCAGCCAACACAGGAGGAACTGCAGATGGTTTAGGAGTATCCCATGAAGCAACTCATTACATCTCCTCTGAATGTCAGACACTTAATCCCACTTAAATCATTCCATCATCCAAGCAATTATGTCCCCAAAGGACAATTCCTCCAAAGGAGTCTTAGGGCTTATAGACTCCTCCTCATTAGAACTATAAGCCAAAGGCAAAGACATCCGAGAAGAATAGGACAAGAACCCCCTCAGACTCTGAATCCTCATCTGAAGAATCTGGTTCCCTTGGTCATTTAGAAGGGGTAGAGGTCTAAGGAGCAGCAGGCACTGAAACCCCTTGAGGAGGCTTCAAGGCCATCAAGGCATAAAAATAAGCCTTTGTAAACTCTTGCCATTCCCTCCGAGGATCTTTAGGATGGACTGAAACACGCTTCATCATTTGTCCTTGGAAGGGATGTCAGCCCTAACAAATTCAGGAGGTTCCAACCCTGGGTGAGATTCACTAGGTGTACTCGGAACTTCCTCCCTGACCAATATCTGCAGCATCCCTCTAGGACCCTCCAAGATAAACCATGGTTCCTCCTCGATGTCTGGAGAAGTGTGAAAAGACAAATCATGATGGCTTTCAACAGGGTCATGGCAGAGGAAATCGATATAGATGCCAAACAGCCTACAGAGCTATTACCTGCTTCTACAGGAACGTCCAGTTAAGGCTGGACAGGTAAAGAATTCAACAGAGACTTCTTGGCCTTCTTCTTGCATTACCTAACATGAGTATCTTGGGGTTAATAGATTTTGCCATGTTATCCTCGGCTAACTGTTTAAGCCACTGTTTTTTAAGATAAATGACCAGGGAAGGCAAATGGTTACTGTTTTAGGTACAAATGCCTTACAGATACTGTAAGAGGTATGGTCGTGGGAAGCACCCAAACAAAAGAGAGACTACTCCTGGCAATCCTATGACAATTTGCCTCCCACACTGACATTTTCCCTTCGTGGATGACATTGACTCTAGATGAGCAAAGTAAATACAAGAAATGGGGGGGGGGGGATAACCCCAACGGGGCACTTATCTGATGACTTCATATTCAGCACAGCAACAAGGCGTTCAAAACAATAAGCAATAATGGCATTTGCAATGGTGGCAAAGTTCTGGGTAATTGCATCCGTACGTTACTATTATGCCCCACATCCTGTGCGTGCGTGTGACACAGTCCATACATGATCATAAGGCTTTGGTATACTGGCAAAATGTCTGGCTGCCCTGGATAGGAGATCCCTATAGTAAAGAATACTGCAAAAATGAGACAGAAGGACATCAGCATTTGTTCCCATAAAACTCATCATTCACATTGGTAATAATCTGGAAAAAAAAAAAAAGGGAAAATTCCTCCAAAGGAGGCTGCAAGGACCACATTTTCTCAGCATGAGAGATATGGGCTTGAGAATCTACAGGAGACAAAGCCCTGTTCCAGCCAGAATCATCGGACATGTCCTCCCCAGGAATGACTTTACTGACCTGATTTAGAGGTTCTGTATTCTGTGTTTCAGGACTGACTGAATATAACAACTTCTTCTCTAAGGAAAGAAAATCATCTTTTCTTATAGATACCAAGACTTCTAAAAAAAATACCACCAAATGACTGTGATCACATCACAACAGTGGGATGAATCTAACTAAATATGGTACTTGCTAGCACTATCTTATTACTACTGTGTCCAGTAAATAATGGTTGCCCCTCTCAGTACTGAATTTTAATGATCAGGAATACTTTTTTTTTTGTTACACTTTTTTCCCCGCTGCCTGTTGATCATCATTCCCCTCATGGGAATCTGGCTATTCGTTCCTCATCACAAGGCTATCATTAAGGCAGCATAAGAGAAGGTTTGTTTTCTTTATGTGCTACTATCCCCATACACATTTGGCTTAGTGCAAGAGAAGGGGACATAGGCTAATCTTAAAAGGATTTTCCCCCTCACTTCTGCAAGGTATATTTTCTTTATGCAACCCACCCTCAATCCAGAATCATGGGACGTAGTTTCTTCAATCTTCACCAGGAAAATCACATGCATCTGATGTGTTCCTAAGTGCAACTCACCCCCAAGCCTGAACAAGCCATGACCCCCTTCAATCCTCTGCCTCCCTCCCTCCTTTCAACCAGTACTGATGCTAACTGAACCCTGGTTAACTTGGTCACACAATCAAGGGTCCATCCTTCTGTGCCATGCAGCCATGCTTAGTATCAGTAATGCCTATTAAGGCTGTGCATTCAAACTGTCCTTAGCAGTATGCCTTTACTATAGCACCTCCAAATGAGATTAAAGTCCCTGACCAGAAAAAAAAATTCTTTAAGAAGATTTTGAAGATACTTTAAAGGGCATCCTGAAAATGTTTGCAAAACTGTAAGTGGGGGAAGATAGATGCAACAGAAACCACTAATTTAACAGAACCACCTAAAGTCACCTCTACAATGAACTAGCTGAGATTTTATTCTGATGTAACTGATTTATTTTAACTGAAGTATTTGTACAGCAGCTTTTAACAACTTCACCAAGTCCTCTACCAATACTACCTTTGAGAAATCCTTTATAATTTTGTGGAATATTATCTAGACAGTACAGCATCATCCTAAAGCTATCTTTCTTACAGGAGCAGTATATCTAGATTCTACATACAGATCCAGGTCTTTATGAGGTCCTATTTACTACAAATATCTGTGAGATATCCAGAGCATATGTATGATCAACTGCTGGAGTGGTGCAGTGCTGTTAAGACTACATAACAGCAGTGATGACATACAAGACATACAGCAATGCTTTGTTATTATAAGCTACCTTGTCTGCATGACAAGAGCTGGAAGAAGAACTTCCTGTCTGACAAGTATAGAGGAAATATTTTTATAAAGAAGATTACCATAAAAGGGAAATTAAACTGGAAAGGACTACAGTGAAAAATAAAATAAGCAGAACTAAAAATATCTAACCTAAAGTTATACTGCTTCACAATGATTTGAATGAAGATAATATCACTTAAAAATAAGCAGTCCATTTGACAAACCACTGTGTAACATTTTTTTCAACCATTGTAAGTCAATAAAACAATGTCATCTTCCTTTTTATCTACATGCTTCACTACCAAAATTGAAGAGTGGTATACAACCTCAACAAAATACTTAAACTAAAATCAGGCGAATAAGCTTCTACACTGAATTAAAATGCAGCATAAAACATGCTTCCACAATAATCTTAAATACAGTGACATAAATAGTAGCCTATCTAGCCATTATTACAATCCATGTGACTCAAATTCGACAACTAGCTTGAGTACTTAACAGAACACCAGGGGAGGATGGATATACCCAACTTGGAGGGAGTGGGTTCAACCCAGTCTGTCTCTGCTCTCAAGACACTTGTGAAGGGTAGGGATGGAATCATATGGATAGGGGCTACAAGGATGATGTGAGCATGACTGATAAAGCCAGTGGTGGTAGCCTTGTGTCTTCACATGTGGGAGCATACACCAAGGTGTCAGATGGGCAGACAAAGTCCCTAGCATGGGATAGGTGCTAATATTACCACCCGAGGGAAAGGTTAGGGCCGTTCATCAAAAACAGCTTTCACTGCCAGTGAGACCACCAAACTTCTTGATGTGTGCCTGAATGATTGCTGCACTCAGCAACTCTCCATTTCTACATGATCTGCAAAAAAAAAAAGGGGGGGGGTACCCACACCTCAGGAAAACAAATAAGCTCAAGTTCAATAGATGGGTGGCTCAATGGTCAGGCAAAGGGGAAAGCACGTAGGCGAAAAAACAGTTTATGTCGAACAAGTACAAGTTAACGAGAGTTGGTAGAAACTTTGGTATAGACTTACATAAGTACAGAAGGGTCACTGCTTTGTCTGCTTAGGTGATACGAGACTGCTACCAAAAGACCACAGAAGATGGAGAACAGAACAGGAATGTGTTTTGCATCCCAAGACTCCTGGAAAACATTTAAACAAATTAGAAAAACAAAAAACAAAGAAATGCATCACAAAAATAAAACAAAAGGTACAACAACCTGAAAAATTTTCTACATGTTTAACAGACAATCAGATGCAACAACCATTCAAAAATGTCACAAACTTTTACATTAAGTGTCTCAACTTCATCTTTTACTGCTTTTATTTTCTCAGCAGTCTGGCAACAAAGTAGATCCCCTAATATCTCAGAGCCCCTTTTTCTTGTGTATGAGACTTAAGGCTTTCAAAGTTCTACTCAGTTTAAGGTGTGGTTGCTCTTCAGTGATGAGAAATACCCTTGAAATTTTCATGTGCTCTAACAGTATACATTCATATATACTTACTACGCAAGTGATCCCAGAAGATCAGTGAGAAGCCTAGCCCAATTTTCCCACAGCACTGTCTGACTACGTGAATTGTTCAGAGTCCAATAGTACGCAAATAGAAGATTTGGGAAATCAAAGCATGTACTACATGATGCAAGCTCATAGCTTTAATCCTCAGGGTTCTGCCGGGATTTAACTCATGACCTTCTATGGTTCAGGCAGATGTGATAACCACTATAATACAGAACCCATGTAAATGAACTGAGCTCATAAAATACCTGTGCACAAGCAAATTCAATTTACAAATCTAGAATGTGACCGTGTGTTTGTTCACATTTTTGGTGTGTCTCAAATTCAACCGTTATACTTTTTGGAAGCACCCATTACTGTATGTGTACATTTAACAAGCCATAACATAAAAACTAAGCTCGTTTCTGTCACTAGGAATGCTCTCATACAGTAATTCCACAGAACAAACTGCAATAGGATAGTTAAGTAAGGACAATACACCTTTTGTTTTAGAATCCTAAGATGTATATTCACAGTATTTCATATTTTCAGTTCATATTTGGAAAATTTTAATTTCCGTTTCCTAGCTAGTTCTAAATAAGTTATTCAGTTTCCTTATGGCACATGGAGCCACTGTTGCCAAGCACTAAATTCATTTTGATTTTCATTAGTTTGCTTTCAACGAGTAACCTAGAAAATCTCCATCAGAGACTTTTTAAATGTATTAATTTAACCATGTAGGTGCACTGCTCACTGTTGGGACTTTTTTAAGCGAAAACCTGAGCCAAAATGGAAAGGGTAAATGCAACACAGAAAAGCCAGTGATCCAAAATGTTTTTTGGGAAGTAGTAGGTAAATGAAGTACCTATGGAAAACATGCAAATTCCAAGCAGAAGTGAACGGAAACCAAGAATGAACCTGATAACCATGAGCTGTGAGGCAAAAATCTCAGGCAAGGAGGTAGCATTAATGACATGTAATGTTGCCAAGCTTTCAAAGCGACTTACACAACAAACCAACTGAGTACACTTAATTTATTGAATACTTACCACCACCCATAGAAAAGCTAAAAGCCACAGTTTGTATTGTCCACATGGAATATTCTGCTAGGATGGCATTTCTAGCACTTGCTGGGATCATCTAAGCAGTGAGCTATAACTTTCTGCCAAAACTCCTAGTTAGACATGTGCATGCACCCACAGCCAAAGGTAGTGTGCCATGCATGAAGCAAGCATTTTGCAAAATAAGCTCACCTTGTAAATGTACATATTACCTGGGTGCAAGGCTTAGATTACAGACCCTAGTTATTGACATTCAAGTGTGATTACTTATGAGATTCCTGGGTTTTACAATCCGAGTACTGCATTTCATAGGTTTCTCTTTTCCCTGGGGTACAGTGACTTCAAAGTTAATATTCACAAGAGGTTGGAGTGTGGAGGTGTAATGGAGCTGCTCCCTGCAAAAACTAATTTTCATCTGTTTTAAGTGTGTCAAGTAAGTTTCCTTTTCAACAAAAGAGGCTCTCCAGTCAGGGAGTCATGTCCTGACACACTGTTCAACTGAATCTCCAAAACCAGTCAAGTGTTATGCAGCACAGATAAGCTCCAGAATTCTCTCAAACAAATACCTTAGTAGAAGTCAGTTTTGGGTACAAGTCATTAGCTAAACCAAAAAATAAGTGCCCTATGTCCAGCTGTTCCAGAGACTTCTCTCTTTTCCCTCACTGCAGCACTTAAGTGTCACTCATTTGCCACCCACAGTTTCCACATTCATAGTCAAAATAAAGTACAGTTGTGTAAGCTGCACTTACCATCAAAGTAAATATTTGAATTCCACACTGCTGCAGTAGAATTTTGGCTACATGGGTTGCAGCCTCCCTCGGCTACTACAAGTGGCCAGCTTCTCAAAGTTCTGACCCCCCTTCCACACCTTTACTCTGACATAGCTGACTGGTCATCCCAAAGGAGGGAAATCAGCTGTCAGAATGAAGACATTTTCAGGACTTTCTAGTCCACACAGAGAGAAAAGCATACTCATCCTGAAACTTTGAAAAATATAAACATTAACAAATTACTTTATATACAAACAACTAACTATATACACAAGTAGGGGGATAGCAGGTGGTTACAGCTACTGCAGCAGTGAGGAATTTGAACATCTACTGTTATGGCAAGTACAACTTACACAACTGTACTATGTTCATCAGTATCACTGTTGTAGCACCCTTTTGGCTACATGTGCTAATTACGAAAACCTACCCTACCCTACCTGGGAAGACGAAGGATAAGGATCCAGAAGCCCCTGGAAAATGGTCCTAGCAAAGCCAGTCATCGACTTGGAAAAGGAATCTGGTTTGTAATGCTTTGTAAAAGTATGTACAGAGGACTACACTGCTACCTCAAAAACATTTTTAGCCCACTCCTTTCCAATACATCACTGTGGATGCCAAGGCTCTACTGAAATGTGCCTTTACACTGACTGGAAGATATTTACCATGGTCGATATAACAAGAGGCAATAGCAGAGGACAACCATCTCAAAATAGTCTGTGTTGACACTAGTTGTAAGTCTCATTATAAAACAATAAATAGCTGCTCTGCTTTTATAAAGGACTTTGCAAATACATTACCCGAGTTGCCTAATGCATGTCCAGAATATGCAAAATCTTATCTTCCTGGTTCTGGGGGTCTGCACGGAACACTGGAAGATTAACGGCTTGATTCAAAGTAAATGTTGAAACAACTATGGGCATAAATGAGAGATTTTTTCTTAATGAGAACCTATCTTAGTGGAAGACCAAATAGGGATCACAGGTTCTTACTAGGCTAACTACCACTAAGGCCTTTATAAGCCTAGCTGTGCAACCCAAATGTGTCCCACAGGTTATGTTTTAGACGTAATAAACAACATGATTTACTAAATGCCTCTGTCAATCAGAGACATGGGTGTCAGACCAGGGGTGAATTTTCAATTTTCCATCCAATGGTCTAAGTTACTCTTAAAACAGGGTTAGGGAGGAACTTTGTTTCACATGGATAGGGAGCTTGTTCCAGAGAAACTGATTTGAGATACTTATCTGTCTCTCCAGCATATTCTATTTATGTTGCAAGCAAACTTTAGGTCTTCAGATCTAGTAGTTTTGATGTTGTTTGCTTTGTGGATGTGCAAAAGGTTCAAAGAGGGGCCCAGGTATGCATCATATGCCAGGCATAGACCACCTCTCAGTAGTCTGTAGGAAGCAGAGTACAGAGACAGGGCTTTGAGGTGATCTGCATAGGACATTGCATTTATGCCTTATATTCAATTTGTAAGGAACCTTTGCAGACATTTCAGTCACTGCATGTGTCTGGTCAGGTATATATCGAAAGGGGCATTATACTCAATGATGGGTCTGATAAAGGCAGAGTATAGTGGTACAATGACTTCCCCGGACCTAGACACCATGCATTTACTTACAAGTTGAGCACACATAAGTACTTCACTACTACCTTGGATACATGTTAGTCGAAGATCAGAATTTGTCTACATGTATTCTAGCTTCCTAACTAGTGGGTCAACTAGTCATTGATGACAGCTTCCTGGGGTGGTCAACTTCTCAAAAGGTACTATAATGCATTTTTTTTTTGCATTGACTTTTAAGCAATGACTTTGGCATCAATCGTCTATCTGTGTTAGATCATCTTGAAAGATATTTATGTCTTGGGGGGGGGGTGATTGACTGCTCCCAGTTTGCAACCATCTGCAAATCTGATCAGCCAGAGGCCTTTGACATTAGCCTTGACTTCAGAGAAGCAGATGCCAAAGAGAACCAGGCCCAGCACAGGGCCTTGAGGGACTCCACTGGTGATTGGCCTGTTTGTGGAGGTGGTCTCAACAATCCTAACTTCCTGGGTCCTGTGAGCCAGCTGGCTATCCACATATTATACAGGGGTTTAAGCCTAATTCTGTAAGTTTGTTAATGCCAGAGTGGAGTACTGTATCAAATGCCGTAGGTAGGTCAAGGTAGACTGTATGCCACTATTTACCCTCATCCATTGCCTCGGTGAGGTTCTCAAATTGTCCACCAGGTTCAGTAGGCATGACCTTCCTCTGACAAAGTCAAACTGGGATGAATCCAGTGTTTGAAGGTCACCTATGTCTTTGCTGATCATTTCCATAATAATACTTTCCATGGTTTTGTACAGAAGTCTTGTCAAACTAATGGGGCTGTAGTTTCTGGGCTCTGTCAGTGGCCTGCCTTATGAAGGGGAATGACTGTTGCAGCCTCAATTCTCAATGCACAAAGTCTGTTTTAAGACAGTAACTCCAGTGGCCCTGACAGGTCATGTTTTAGACCATTCAGGCAGTATCTTGGGTTATTATTGGGACCCACTGAGGCGGAGTTTTTGGTCTTAGCAAGCGCAACCAAGACATGCTCTCTATTTATAGCTGGAGGTGTTATGTTTGAAGGTATTTATTGAGAGTTCGCTGGGAGTGCGTGCGTGCGTGCGTGTGGGTGTGTGTGTGTGTGTGTGTGTGTGTGGGGGGGGGGGTAAAGCTGGAAATGAATTTGCCAGCCAGAAGATTTCGCTATATTGTGCAGCTCATTGATTTTGATATCACTACCTACCAGTTCAGCACACTGCTGTGCTGCCTTTAAGGCCTTATTCAGCTATGTCAGAAACCTCATGGGTGTCTTTGCATGGGAGACTATCTTGACCTCAAAACTGGATTTACTGGACTTTATTAGCCCTCTTAGCTGACTGTTTATTTTGATGAAAGGGTTCTTATCTTTATAGGAGCTCCACTTCCTGATTTTAGCCATGATTTTCCCTTTTGTTGTATAACCTTTTTATTCTGTGATGTCATCAGGGTGGCTTGTTTTTGGATTTTATTTTGGCTTAATTCTGGTATGTACAGCAGCCTCTATGCATCCATTGACATGGTTGCACAGTGTTTCTGTGAACAATTCTGCATAGGCTGCTGAGTTTTCTGGACTTGGAGGGGCAGTGAATTCTGATAAACTATCACCTAATTAAAGGTAGTTTGCCTTGGAATAGCTCCTGTTACTAGGTTCACTGGAGTTACTGAGTTGGTTTTGATTTTGAAGACATAGTTGGACCACTGATAGGGGACAAATGGCTCCTGAGGGTACTCATAGCAGTGTGGATTGAAAGGCGTATCCCAGATGACTAGAGAATAAGTATACTCGTGCCAGTGTACAAGAACAAAGGGGACCGCCATAACTGTGGGCAATACAGAGGCATCAAGTTCCAATCACATTGGTTGAAAATTCTGGAGAGGATGACTGATAAATGGATACGCAGAGGAGTAGAATATAAGACGGAGGATGACCAGTTCGGATTGAGATCATGATGCAGCAAAATTGACCCAAAGTTTGCAGTTAGACAGATACTTGAGAAGAGGAGACAGTCCAACTGGGCATTCCTAGACTTGGAGAAAGCATATGACAAGGTCCCAAGAAAGCTGATCTGGGCAGTACTGCTGTGGTTTGAAGTCCCAGAAACATTGGTAGAATTAGTGCAGGCTATGTACAAGGACTCAATAACTAAAGTATGAAGTGTTTGGTCTCACAGAGGGGTTCCCAGTGGGAGTGGGTGTATACCAGGGTTTAGCTTTGAGCCCACTGCTGTTCATGGTGGTGATGGACTACATTAGCAAACAGGTCAGAGGGTGTAGATCAACAAAGTTGCTGTATGCAGACAATATGGCATTACAGGCAGACTCTGAGCTAGAACTTCAGCAAAGATAGCAGAATGGAATGCATAACTGAAGGCACATGGGATGAAACTAAGCACAGATAACACAGTGGTAATAACAGCAAATTGGGGAAATCAGAAGAAGCTATGAATAGGGATAGGAGGGAAGACAGTGGAACAGGTAAACAGCTCCAGGTATCTGGGAGTGGTGATTGAGAAGGGTAGTCTGAATGAAGAGGTCAAAGCTATTATCAGAGGGGCTGCAGCCAACTGGATAGTGTGTCTATATGACAGAAGAATGCCAAAGAAGCTGAAAAGCAAGTTGTACAAGACAGTGGTGTGGCCAGTACTACTGTATGGTACAGAAACCTGGGCAGTAAAGGCAGAACAGATGAAAAAGTTAGAGGTGCTGGAAATGAAGTGCCTGAGAAGGGTGGTAGGATGCACACTGTGGGACAGACAAAGAAATGAGGACATAAGAGCAGAAGCCAAGGTAGCTCCAATTGCAGAAACGATCAGAGAGAGCAGATTACATTGGTTTGGACACGTGCAGAAAAGCAGAAGACAATCTAGTGAGGAAGATTTGGAACAGACAGGAAGAAGTAAGAGGAAGCAAGGACGTCCAGCAGAGGTGGATGGAATGTGTGAAAGAAGATCTGCGACAGTTAGGCATGAGTGCTGAAGAAGGCAGGAGAGTGGCACTGAATCGAGAGAGCTGGCGACAGTTAACACGATACCCAGACCCCATGTAGAAAAAATGGAAAAAAGGGGCTGACGACAGTTGGACCACTGAAATGAAAATACTCCAAGACAGCTTGCAAATCAGACTCTTCTTCCAGATGTCAGAACAATAAGAACAGCTTTCCAGGTAATGAAACAAATCAGCCTGATGAGCTGGTTCAAAGGAGACATAGTTAACTTTTGCAGCACAAATTTAAATTCCCTGGAAAGGGGATTTTACATATATCTAAGAGACCTAATATGTAAAACCCCCTTAAGGAACTTTTACTGAAAACAGAGGAGGAGGAGAATCCACTAGTAGACATGCTGAAATGGCTACAAGACGTACATTGACAAAGGAGTATGACAGGCCACAGGAAAGTAACTAACAGAGATTTCTGAACCAGTAATACATAATCCCCTTATACGGCTCTGGCTATTGGGCTAGGCACTGACTAGAAAATCCTTTACACTTGCCAATGTAAGTTCTAGAAGTAGGTTATCTTTCCTCTTTTAGTACCAGCTGCACATCCTCATAATAAGGTGCCTAAAAGGAATTAAAACTGAATAATCTAGGCAGTTGAAGTTGTTTGAGATAGGGGGAGGGGGCACCAAATTTCATGTCTTGTCTTGGTATGTCCAGTATATGCAGAAGCCTGTAGTAATTCCCCTTAGCTAATTCTATATGAAGGGAGAACCAATGCTGCCTGGGTCACCAGAGTCTCACCACAATGATTTCTGGACAGTCCTACTGTATCTTCAGAATTACCCTAGGGATATTAGTGGAAAAGGCTGAAAATGCATAAAGAAACATTTGAGGTTGGTATAACAGTTAAGGTGTTCTCTCACAGATATAAAGTATAGTGTCAGATTCTCACCTTTGACAGGGAAATTGGCTTGGCTTAAAATGTCCAACAATGGCAGCTAGCTTAGTACTTCCCAATGAACCTATGAATACCTTGGTCTACACAGTACCAATGATCCTTAAACAGATTTTCAACTTGACTTTTTGTCCTATGCAGATCGCCTCTGTATTCTGTCTCCTACAGGCGGTTGAGGGAGACCTATGCCTGGCATACAAAGCACTGATAGACACCACTCTGATGGACCTCTTGCATATCTGCAAAACAAACAACACCCATAATTACCCATTCTAAAGACTTTAACCTTGCCTGTGACATAAAATAGGAGCTGCTGGAAAAACAGGTATGAATGTATCCCACAGACTACCCCCCTTCTCTGGAACAGGCACCACATCCACGTGAAGCAGAATTCCTCCCTAACCTAATTCAAGTGTAACTTGGCCAATTGGATAGGGAACACGAAATTCATCCGTGGTTTGGCACCCATGTCTCTTAACAGACACAGACAGCATGTAAATGGTTAATGTCCAAGGCCTCTGCTTGTAAATGCTTCACCTCCAAGTCTCTGCTTACACTTAGCAAGGGTACCAGAACTTGTCAAAGATTTGGGATGCATGGCTAAACTTAAAAAAAGCCCTTGTGGTCGTTAGTCTAAACCTATTCCCGACCACAGGAGTGAAAATGCATCTGTTTTCCCAGCTTGCCTGCAAGGAGTCAGGCAGCAGAACTTGTTCAGATGTCCGTTTGGAAAACAACTGATTAGATTTATTTGAGGTGTTCCCACAATTGGATCAACACCTGAAAATTAATGACTCCTCATTAAATATTTGCATTTGTGAGGGTCTGTCCTAGTGTTACTCAGCTTGCCTGTCATTACATTTTGATCGGACTGCATGTAAGATGCTTGGAGAGTTAAAGAATTGTGCAAAGCTGCCTCCCAAGCCATCACAGCCAGCCTGCACAGACAGTATGACATGGTGCCTCCCTGCATGACCACTGTGGTGATATCCATAACAACCTGAGGGGTCATGGGGACTACAGATGAAAAGAGCTTAAGGGCTTGATCCCAGCCAACATCTTTGACATCCGTGCTTAGATTTGTTTTATGAGTTCCAGAGGCCCTGCAGCTTAACCCCATAGACACTGCTCCCCAAGCAAAATCAGAGGAGTTTGCAATTACAAACTGATAAGGGATCCGAGGAGAAAGGGGGACACTGATTCAGAGCCACTTGTTGTCCCCAACAGTGTAGATCCCTTTTTACAAAGCCCGAAACTGCAATCTAAAATACCACAGAATGAAGATGTTACATCCAAGTGTTTTTTTTAAAATGAATTTTTCTCATATGTAACCTGATAAGAGGAATCATGAGAATTACAAAATCCATGAACCAGAGAATCCTGAGATATTCTCTTGCAGTAGTCAAGAGACTGATTGGAGAAGCTTGGGAAAGTTTCCAGATAAAAATCCACCTTTTCCTGAGTAACAAAAGCTTTTTGCCGAGACGTATAGTACAGTTGTGTACACTTACCATAAATGTAGATATTCGAGTGTACTCACTGAGTTGCATTTCTGGCCTGCATTAGAGATGTTCTTCGTCTTCTCTTTCCTTCACTATATTCTACAGCCTTTGTGGTGTATTTGCTTTTAGATGAAGGTAAAGTTTATGTTGTGACAATTGCATGTATTTATAGTTATATATATATTTATATATTTTTTTTTGTTCCCCATTTGGAGGGCACCTGACATCTGGGGCAAGAAAAACTAAAGAAAATGGCATAGGCTGCCTGTTTTATACCCCTGACGACCTGACGTCATGGAAGAGGAGACAGCAACCGACGCAGGACCCAAGACTTTAATATTCAGGCCGACTGAGGGCAACCTGCCAGCAGATTACCCAAATGTAATGACTGCAACAGTGAAACACGAAGAACATCTCTAATGCAGGCCAGAAACGCAACTCTGTCGGACACAGTCAAGGAGGAATTTTGTACATTTACCTGGAATGACTCTGCAAAGATAATTAAGGTATCTAAATAAGGAAATAAGTGAATATGATGCAGTCTGCAATGCACTGCGACTGGGAACTAGATACTTTGTAAACACCCTTGAAGATACAGACAATCCAAAGGGCAACACAAACAACTGAATGTGACCCAGACTCGGAATCTGAGAAATTTCTTGAAGCCTGAGGCTATGGGAATGAGATGAGCATCTTTTAGATCTAATGTTACCATAACACTCAAGGGAGACAAGAGGGTAACAATGTTTGAAAGGTAAATATTTTGAACTTTGGTATTCTCACACAGACTGAGAAAGGAAAGATCCAAAACTGGTCTCCAAGAAAATTTTTTCTTTGCTATCAGAAACATTATGGAAAGGAAACCTTTACCCTTTTGATCTAAAGGCACTAGTTCTAGAACTCCTTCAAAAGATGGGGAGGAATTCCCTGAAAGAAGGTATTTACATCCACAGTGCCAAATGTACCTCCCAGAACCTCTTCTAGCACCAAAGAGTCTGTAAAGAATGGTTGTGTACACTTACCATAAATGTAGATGCTCACGTGTCTTCACTGTTGCAGTCATCACATTTGGATATTTCTGTTTACAGTCCCAGAATGCCGATATGGCTTCTGTAGGCCATCCGATAGCAGATCTTCCGAAAAAATCAAAGATAAAGGCAGAGACAGACCGCACAGGACTAAACCTTCCGACGATGCTACCGCCAAGCCGGTAGTCTGTCCTCCGGAATTCAGTGAGGCACTTTTGAAACCCCTGAGCATGCTTCAGTTAATTCGCAGGCCTCTACAGAGACCCTTTTGTATAACTCTTCTTCGTTTAAGGATCCTGTGGTCGTCTCTACCTTGGATGGGTCCGGAGCCGCTGTGCCGGCACCAGCTTCCAAGAAAGTCATTTGCAACACCGAATCCAGACATAAACCGACGTCTCCTTTCACAGCTTCCATTCTTTTTAAACCAACCGAGTCCCTTAGGCCCAAGGGGTCAAACCACCGCCAAGAAACCGGCTTACAGTCATTCTTTGGCACCTGCTCCCTTGCCTCAGTCACAAATGCTTAGAATGGCACAGGACCTTATCATGCTGATTAGGGGAAGCCAAGCCACTCCTTCAAAAAGAAAAAGAGATCTGTCTCAGAAGTTTTGACTGAACAAGTCAGATGAATCCGATCCATCTGACTATGAAGACATGCAGGCCCCTCTCTACATATGATGACTCTAATGCAGAGGAATCTATTCCTTCGGCCACTCCCCCAGAGGATTTTTTCATTTGAGGAAACCCTGCATACCCTTAAGGGAGCATTTCAAATGGGAGAGTCAAGATTACCCACAGTCTAAAAAGAAACTCAGAGAGTTCCTGGACCTTCCACAGCACAGGCCCTTAGCCATCCCTCCGGTCTTAGATGTGGTAGATGATGTCGTCCTTGAATCCAGCTTGACTCCAGAGGCCCTCCCCTCCTGCTCCCAGAAAGACAGACAGGTACTACAGAGTCCCTGACTCTCACAAATCTCTTTAAAAACCCAACAGCAGACCCTGAGGTCATTACTCAAGGCCAAAAAGGGATTAAAGCTACTTCAGCTAAGAATCCCACCCACTCAGTGATTCCAGAGCACTGGACAGATGGGATAAAAAAGTATACACCTCAGCTACTCTTGCTATCAGGGCACTCAATTGTCAGTTCCATATGCTTAAATATCACCAACATACCTTGGAACTTCTTAAACAAAAACTTTCCTCCTTTCCTTCATGGGCAGAATCTAAAGATTTACAGGAATTAATGCACTCTGCTGGTCAAGTAACTAAACACACTTGGCACTGCGGTTTTGATGCCCTAGAAGCTTCTTGCAGAGCTGCAGTCACTAGATCTGTCATTAGAATATGCATGGCTTAAGGAACAACCCTTGACAGACCATGTCAAATCAAACTTTTTGAATGCACCCTTGCACAAAAATAATTTATTTGGTGCTAGAGCAGAAAAGGTGTTAAAAAAGATGGAAGAAAAAGCAAAATCTGTGCAGACTGTTAAAGATTTCCTACAGGTACAGCCCCCTAGGTTCAAGCAGGCATTTTCCTTCCAAGCACTAGTCCTTTCCTGGACCTAGTAAACAGGGCCAGTCTAGGCCCCGTGGAAAAAGACCTCTAAGACACAAGTCCCATGGCTTGCAGAGATCTAAGCAGTGGACTGCATCCACTTCAAAGTCAGGGAGTTCTAAGACACCCCCTTATGGCAAAAGCTCACAATGACACATCACCCCCTCCCTACCTCGCCTCTGCCCACCATCACATACCCCTAGGAAGAAAACTCTCCCTTCACTCAAGCACCTGGGCCACAATTACCAAGGACCAATGGGTTATGAACATTGTGTCGCAGGGGTACAAATTCTCCTTCCACACCTTTCCAACACCCAAAGGGTTCCCAAATCTACCCCCAAAAAAGTGGGCAAAGGCTCAAACGCAAATCCATACCCTGCTCACCTTGGGAGCAGTAGAACACATTCCTGCAGAGCAGATAGGCCAAGGCTTCTTTTCCAGATTTTTTTCTTGTACCCAGAAAAGAGGACACCTGGCGCCCCATCCTCAACCTGTCCATTCTAAACACCTTCCTGGTGATCACAAAATTCAAAATGCTCACCCTCCAGCAGCTGCTACCCATGTTGTCCAAGGACGCTTGGGTAGCCACCCTGGACCTAAAAGAGGTCTACCTCCACATTCCCATCAGGGAGTCCTGCAGAAAATATCTTTGCTTCAGGGCAAGATCTCTCGACACTTTCAGTTTTCTGCACTTCCCTTTGGCTTATCTACTGCTCCGAGAGTTTTCATAAAATGCCTGGCTCTGGCCATTGCTTTTTGCAGACAAAGAAATATTCAAATTTAACCTTAGATGACTTCATTATTCAGGCAGACAGCCAGGAAAAGCTGCTCAAAGATCTGGCCTTTGTAAAGGACCTACTAACCTCCTTTGGGTACACAATCAACGAAAAGAAATCCAAACAGGTAATCACCAAAAGGATAATCTTCCTGGGAGTAAGTCTGGACACAGGATCCCAGATTGCATGTCTAACACCAGAGAAACAAAATTTCCTATCAGCTTACTTCTCTCAACTGGCCACCGTGCCCCAACTTTCTGCAAGGGAAATCCTGCAAGCCCAGGGGTTCATGTCATCTTGCATACTCCTTTATTCCATATGCCAAACTGCATATGAGGAAACTTCAATGGTACCTAAAGAGCCTTTGGTGTCCACACTCTCAAGATCTGGAAACTCTCTTACCAATTATTCCTTGCCTGAGGGAGGTATTTCTTTGGTGTGCAACAGCCTGCTCCGACAACAAGGGACTGCCCTTCTCCCCACACCCCGCTGCCCAAACCCTCACCACATATGCATCAGACTACGCTTGTGGTGCACACCTGGACAGCAGGTGCATACAAGACCAATGGAACCCCCAGCAACTCCCCCTGCACATAAATCTAAAAGAGATGATGGCTGCGCAGCAGGCCTTGATCGCTTTCAAACCCCTTCTCTCTCCAGGGGTTCTCCTGATCAAGACAGACAACACCACAGTGATGTGGTACATCAACAAGCAGGGAGGAACTCACTCCTACACGCTGTGCAGGCTGGCCATGACCCTTTGGTTCACAGCCTCTTCCCTGCAGCTACACCTGGTAGCACAATACCTGCTAGGCTCTCTCAACTCCCTGGCAGACCAATTAAGCAGACTTCCCTCGCTGTCGGTTCTGTGCTTTGTTTAACGCCAGAACTATTCATAATTGGGCCCTTATTGTGAGCTTTTGCCCTAAGGGGGTGGCTTAGAACTCCCGGGCTTTGAAGTGGAGGCAGTCCACTGCTTAGATCTCTGTAACTCATGGGACTGCTGTATTGGAGTTCTGTTTCCACAGGGCCTAGGCTAGCCCTGTTAACTAGGTGCAGAAAAGGACCAGTGCTTGCAAGGAAAATGCCTGCTGAACCTAGGGGGCTGTACCTGTAGGAAAACTTTAACAGTCTGCACAGATTTTGCTTTTTCTTCCATCTTTTTTAACACCTCTTCTGCTTCAGCACCAAATAAATTATCTTTGTGCAAGGGTGCATCCAACAATTTTTAATTGACATGGTCTGGCAGGGGTTGTTCCTTAAGCCATGCATGGCTTCTAATGACAGATCCAGTGACTGCAGCTCTGCAAGAAGCTTCTAGGGCATCAAAACTGCAGTCCAAAGTGTGTTTAGTTAATTGACCAGTAGAGTGCATTAATTCCTGTAAATCTTTAGATTCTGCCCATGAGGGAAAGGAGGAAAATTTTTGTTTAAAATGTTCCAAGGTATGTTGGTGATATTTAAGCATATGGAACTGACAATTGAGTGCCCTGATAGCAACAGTAGTTGAGGTGTATACTTTTTTACCCCATCTGTCCAGTGCTCTGGAATCCCTGTCTGAGGGGGTGGGATTCTTAGCTGAAGTAGCTTTAACCCCTTTTGGGCCTTGAGTACTGACCTCAAGGTCCGCTGTTGGGTTTTTAAAAAGATATTTGTGAGAGTCAAGGACTCTGTAGTACCTGTCTGGCTTTCTGGGAGTAGGAGGGAGGGCATCTAGAGTCAAGCTGGATTCAAGAAAGACATCATCTACCACATCTAGGACCTGGGGTATGGCTAAGGACCTGTGCTGTAGAAATTCAAGGAACTCTCAGAGTTTCTTTTTTTAGACTGTGGGTAATCTTGACTCTCTCATTTGAAATGCTCCTTTAAGGTATGCAGGGTTTCCCCAAAGGAAAAAGCCTTTGGGGGAGAGGCTGAAGGAATAGATTCCTCTACATCAGAATCCTCATATATAGAGAGGGGCTGCATGCCTTCTTAGTCAGATGGATCAGATTCATCTGACTCTTGTTCAGTCAAAACTTCTGGAGACAGATCTCTTTCTTTTTGAAGGAGTGGCTTGGCTTCCCCTAATCTGCATGATAAGGTCCTCTGCCATTCTAAGCATTTGACTGAGGCAAGGGAGCAGGCACCAAAGAATGTCTGGAAGTCGGTTTCTTGAGGGTGGTTTGACCCCTGGGCCTAAAGGACTCGGTTGGTTTAGAAAGAACGAAACCCGTGAAAGGAGGCATCGGTTTATGTCTGGATTAAGTGTTGCGAATGACTTCCTCGGAAGCCAGTGAAGGCACAGCGGCTCCGGACCCATCCAAGATAGAGACGACCGCAGGATCCTTAGACAAAGAGTTATGCAGCATACCGGACTCTGAAAGGGTCTCAGTAGAGGCCTGCGTATTAAATGAAGTGGGCATCAGGGGCTGCGAAAGCGCCTTACTGAGTTCCGGAGGACTGACGACCAGCTTGGCAGTAGTGTCGTCAGAAGGTTTAGTCCTGTGCAGTCTGTCTCTGTCTTTATCTTTATGTTTTTTTGGAAGGTCTGCTGTCAGATGGCTTACGGAAGCCATATCGGAATTCGAGGATTGTAAACTGAAACATCCAAATGTGAAGACTGCAACAGTGAAACACGAAGAACATCAATCTGTTGCCAAAGAGTAATGTATAGATTTGGTTTAAAAGGCAGATTTTGCGAGAAAGGGGCAGGAGGGGATGGTGTGTGTGTTTGGGGGGGGGGGGGGCAGAATAATGGCATAGTCAGTTTGAGATATTAGAAAAGGTCCTTGTTTTTTGTTGTTCCTGTCTTGCAATCTCTTTTTACTCCATGTTTGCCTTGCACTGTAACAGATGTCCTCGAGGCTTTGGGAGATTTTTTAAAGAAAGGGGGACTTAAAATCTTAACATTCCCTGAATAACTTCGCTCTTTTATTAAATTGAGAACCTGAGCAGCAGAAGGGCAAAAAAAGTCAAAATGTCACACTTTACAATATCAGCAAACCTTTGGTTACATACCCAGGCATACCTCCTCAAAATCACAGCAGTAGAAGTGGCCCTAGACACAGTATTTACATAATCCTTCACACTCTTCACTGTATGTTTGGCTACTTGGGAAATGTTAGAAATAACAGAATTCAGAAAGGAGCTATCTTCTGAAGGAAAAGAGGTAAAGTACAACCTCAAACTATCTGCACAAAAGAGAACAAACTTCCACATATGTGCCTTGGAGTTGAGAATTCTACATGCTAATGTGGAAGAAGAAAAAAAAAATCTTAGCAAATCTATCCAACACACTGCTCTCTTTGTCCACTGGGGAGGGGGTTAGTATAACTATTATCTGTTGTCAGCAGGTGAAGAGGTAGATACTGCAGTTAAATCTCATCAACGATGAGAAAATAAATTGTTAGTTTGAGGAACTGCACACAGATAAACAGTTTATCTGCCTTTTTGGGGACTCAAGGTTGAGAGTCAGGATTATTACAGGCAGCCACACCTCTCAACCTTAGCACAAAAATCTGGACAAAGCCTAAAATGGTGGTGAGAAGGCTCAAAAATAAGGACAGATTTCAGACATTAATCTTATAAACTTAGAAATTTGTTAGAATAACAATTTGTGTTAGCATGCATTTTATGAATAATATGAAGTCTGAAACTCAAGGGTGGTCATTATTAAGTGACTTCAATCCCCAATGATTTGCCAAAAAATCACAAATTTTATGAGGAACAGACCAAGAATATGAGGTAAAAACCTGGATGGTTCAGAGGTATGCATGCAATATTAAACACACCCTCCAAAGCTGGCAAAATGGGAGGGATGGAAGCAAAATGAGGTAGCACCAATTGTATCATATCATATAATAGCTCTTCAGTTCAGGGGAACATCCATCTTTTCCACCAAAATATCTAACAGATCTTGGAAACAGTCAGAGGGAGGAAATTCTTCCAAAGGAGGTGGAATGAAAACAATTTCCTCTAAATCAGAGTTACAGCCTTGTGAATCCACTGGAGAAGACCCTTCTCTGTCTATGTCAGAACCTTCTGACAGAATTTCCTCAGGGATTTCTTTAGTGACATTGCTCTCAGAGGAAGACTTCTGAGCACCAAGATAAACAGCCTGTAATGACTGCCTGGCTAAGGTAAGACAGTCATCTTATTTGACAGACACCATGTCTTTAGATGAACAATGTTTAACCTTCTGCTTTCGACTGAATACTGAACAGAAGATGGTAGTTCAGCCCTCTCAAGAGGTCTCTTTCCCCGGTCAGCATGAGAAGCATCCCCTGGAGTGTCTCCAAGACCCAAAGAAGATGGTTCTCCAATACCCTTTAATGGACGATGAAACAGCCCAAGAGGATGTGGCTGACAGAACTACACCAGAAGAACCTTCAGAAGAAGATGAAAGGTCGAGGAACAACAGGTGGCCACTACAGGTTCATTCACCAATGTCTGGAGGACTGACTGAGAGCAGTAGTGGGACTCTTTTAAGGTAATCAGGAAAAGAGCCAGCAGTACCAGAGTAAGCATCCATGCTGCAGCTAAGAATGAGGCCTGAATGCCAGTGGCAGTGTTGTTGAAATGAGAAAGTCTAATAGCAACCTGTCACAGAAGTGTTTGCAAGTAGCACACACACATACACGCACACACACACACTTACCTCCACAGTCACTGTAACTTGTACTGAATGCTTTCAAATGATTTTTGCCTTTTTAAAAACACTTCCCAACCCTGTAAATCTAACAAATCAACTACAAATTTACATAAACACTGCACTTTTACTACAAAATAGCCCCTAAATAACAAAATAAGCCCTTAGTTAATAACAGCAGTCTCTAACAGGAAAACTTCTGATACTGTGAAAAAATATCAGTTTCTTAAAGGGGAAACACCACTTTGTCACAAAAAACTATTTTCTTAAAACAATAAAGATTCAAAAAAGGAGGTTATATTCACCATAATGTTCCATCTGTGTTGTCGATCTTCGTATATCCTTGACCTATGGGACTTGGTTCTGAGTCTTGGGACCGGCTCGGCCATTACAACAGCTCACACGAACCAAAAACTCCTCAGCCAACTTCTTACCCAGAATGCCTCACTCTAAATTATCTCAGATCGAGTTTACAGCTATAATGAAAGACTAGGATAAGGTAATACTTTAACTATTGAAGAGGCTATGTCCAAGGTCATACACGAGGAAACAAATAGCCAGGACAAAGGTCCATTCCTCAAGAAGTCTGAAGGATGGAGAAGGAGGGTAGGGTGTCAAGGATAAAAGAAAACCGACAACACAGATGGAATGTTATGGTGAGTACATAACTTCTTTATCTGATGCTGTCAATCTTCATTTATCCCTGACCTATGGGACAGAGTCCCCAGCTGCCTTGTATCTTGGGATGACTTATAGAAGGTTATTCCTGAGCACCACAGAACCAAATGGCGCTCTTCCCCCAGGAAACTAGATCCACTTTGTAATGAGTAATAAAGGTATATGGAGAAGCCCACATCGCGGCTGCACATGTCATCCATGGAAGCCTTGGAGCGAAAATCAGCAGATGTTGACTATAGCTCTTGTGCAACGTGCTCTAACTGGGGCTGCCAATTTCAGATTTTTCCTGTTGTAGACAAAGGTAATGCATTCGCTTAGCCATTTAGACAACGTAACCTTAAAAACTGATTTACCCATAGAAGGACCAGAAAAGGAAACAAATAACTGGTCCAACTTTCTGAAATCTTTAGTTCTGTTGAGGTAAAAACACAATTGTCTGTGGACAGCCAATAGATGTAAGCAGTATTCTCCCTTGTTGGAAAAATTAGGGAAAAACACTGGCAATTCAATGGACTGATTAATGTTAGTCTTAGATATGACCTTTGGAAGAAAAGATGGATTGGTTCTCAGCGATACTGTCTCTCTATGAAAAATAAAATATGAAGGCTTTGAAGATGATGCATGGATCTCTGAAATCTTCCTAGCAGATGTAATAGCTATTAAGAAAATGGTCTTGGCATGAAAGAAATGTCAAATCACAGGTAGCCGCAGGCTCAAAGGGGGATTGGACCAAGGATTGCAAAACCACAGTAAGATCCCAGGGGATGAGGGGTTCCCTAAAATGAAGCTTTAATCTTAATATTCCCTTTAGAAAAGCCTTGCACAGCATATGTGAAATTAAGAATTGCCCTTCAAACCCATTATGGAAATTAAAAATAGCAGCAAGCTGAACTATGGCAGAAGCACCTCCTTGTTCGAAGAACGTAGACAAAAACTGCAAAACCTTTAACTGGTGCCAAGAAAGGATCAAGTTTGTTATTGTGTGCCCATATGGAAAATCTTTTCCATTTAGTGAGGCAGTCTCTCCTTGTGGAAGGTTTATGGGAAGCTAGCAAAATATCAAACTGGGGAAGACACGTTATTTCACCCGACAATTAATGGAACTGGAGCAACCAAGCTGTAAGCTTGAGGTTTTTTAGGATGGGATGAACTAGTCCCCGAGGATGGTACAGGAGATCAGTAGGTAAGCCGAAAGAAAGGGGAACCAGACCTGATGAGGCCAAAATGGGGCAATGAGAATAATTTTGCTTTTCAACCTTATGGCCTTCTTCAAGAAAAGGGGTATTACAGGACTGGAGAGAAGGCACAGAGTAGTCATAAAGGCCAATCATGAAGGAGAACATCTCTTGGGGACTCCAACTAAGGAGGGATTAGGGCAAAATACCTGCTGCACTTGTTGTTCTGGAGGGACGCAAATAGATCACAGCAAGGCTGGCCCCAGCGATACAAAATCTCCTTTGCCACACTGGAATTGAGAGACCACTCATGAGGCAAGAGGATGCATTTGCTCAATTTGTCCGCTACCACGTTCAAGCTCCCCAGGATGCGTGCTGCTACTAGAAAGCAGTTTGAATATATCGTCCATTGCCACACTCTGAGGGCTTCTCGACAAAGGGGGTAAGATTTGGTTCCACCTTGCTTGTTGATGTACCAGACTACTGGCATGTTGTCTGACTGAACTGCAATCGTTCCTAGAGGAAGGGCAGTCTGACAGCCTTGCAACGCTAACAGCAGTGCCCTCGGTAACACAACACTGATATGGAGATTGGCCTCTATCGGAAACCAAGTGCCTTGGACAGTCCTTCCTTGAAAATGCCTCCCTCCCACACCAGATCTGGGAGGCATACATGGTCACTATGGCCTGGGGATGAGGAGAAACAAATGGTCGACCCAAATAAATTCCCTTGGATTCCATCTATCAAGATAAACCCTTCTTCCAATGACTGGTAATTTAGATGAAGTGAGACAGAGGATGAGTGAGAATAGACCACTGAGAGGACAGAAGCCACTGTAGGATTCTAAAGTGAAACCTTGCTAGCGGTACTAAAGTAATAGCCACCCCATGGATCCCAGAGCCTGTAAAACTAGTGAAGCGAGAACTTTGTTGGTGGAGAGAAGAATTCGTACATGTGATCTGATTTTTTGTAATTGTGAGTAGGAAGGGTGTCTATGCAAGTCGCACTGAAGCAGGCTCCTGCGAATTCCAATTGTTAGGTCAGACTTAATTGAGATTTGGCAAGATTCAGCATTTTACCTAGATGAGAACAAGTGTGTAGGGTGAAATCTCTCGTCTGTTCCAGTAGATGCCTCGTAGGGGTGGTAAGCAGCCAGTTGTCCAGATATGGAAACACTCTGGATCCATGCAGTTTCAGGTGAGCTGCTACTACTGTCATACATTTGGTGAAGATCTGGGGGGCTGTGGTGAGACCAAAGGGCAGAGCTCAGAAGTGATGATGACTGGCTCCAGGCCAGAAGCGGAAGAACCTCCTGGAGCGTTTGTCCATTTTTATGTGGTAATACACATCCTGGAGGTCTACAGAGCACATCCAATCATCTTTCCCTAAGAAGGCAAGAACAGACTGAATCATGACCATCTGGAATTTTGTTTGTTGAACAAACTTGTCCAGAATACTGAGATCCAAAATCAATCTCCAGTCCCTTGTCTTTTTTGACACCAAAAAGAACCTTGAGAGAATCCAGATCCTATCTGGTCTGGTGGGACTTCCTGGATGACCCTTTTTTCTAGCAGCTTTTGAATTTCCAGAGCTGTCTGATCCCTCTGACTGGGTGTAACATCGGGGATATTTATTCCTAGCTTTGCTATAAAGGTCAAATGGAATATAATAATCACTGGTAATGATTCTTACTACCCAAGCGTCTGAGGTTATCTTCTGCCAGGCTAGTGAGTGCAAAGATAGTCTTCCCCCAACTGCCTCCAGAGGCAAGCAATCGAACCCTTTCAGGAGCGCTGGAGTGTTTCCCTGAGAAGGAATCTCTGCAACCCTGATGTTGTGGGCCACTTCTGCCTCTGGATGGCATCTTCCATTATAGCTCCCCCCTCTGCCCCTGGGGGGAGTCATTACCACGTGTGTCCTGGAAAAGCCCTGGGTCTTCTTGAACCATATTTTCCTGACTCTCTGGTTCCTGGAATAGGAGCACTGGGGAGTGGAAAAATGTACATTCATGGCAGACATGGTTTTTCCATCTTTTTCAAACCTGGCTAATGTATTTTTCACTGTGGGGCCAAAATAAGAAGCTATGCACTCACCATAACGTTCCACGTGAATTGCCCCTCTCGTCTTCATTCTATACTGATGGGTTTGGAACAAATCCTTGGTTCCCACTCAGACGCTTACTAAAGCTTGAGGTCTCAAACTAGCTCATGGCTCCATCTCTATCACATGATGCAATAGTGCCTACCTCAGATCTTGTTTGTTTATGAACTTGTATCAAAGCTTTACATCAAAGTATACAAAGGTATATACCAAAAACTAAGCCCAGACAAGGGTCAAAGTAAGGAAAGCATATTAGTAATCTTATATCCTAGATCCTCCAGGAGCTTATGAAGGTTGGGGGTAGGAGGGTGGAACATAAAAATGAATACGAGCGGGACAACTCACATGGAATGTTATGGTGAGTACATAACTTCTTTATGTGAAGTTGTCCTATCTTGTCCTCATTCTGTACTGATGGGACAGTGTCCCTAGCGCCATCTTTCCCGGGTGGCTCATGGGAGTATATTTCACAGAACAGTGGACCCAAAAAGAGGCCCTGTCCCTGGAGGCCAAGTACACTTTGTAATGAGTGATAAAAGTATGTGGTCTTGATCATGTTGCTGCTGTACACATACCATCTACTGGCAATCTTGCTTTAAAGGCCTGGGACGTTGACACAGATCTGGTAGAACGCGCCCTTACTTTGGTTGCAAATTCATCGTCTAATAAATGAAAGAAATACATTCTGATAACCACCTGGATAAGGTTGATTTTGTCACAGCTAGGCCTTTTATATTTTCTGAAAATGAGACGGAGTTGGTCAGATTTTCTGTGGTCTTTTGTTCTATGCAAATAAAAACGTAGTTGTCTGTGAATATCAAGCTGATGAAGCATGTATTCTGCCTGTCATATTTTGGGAAGAAAACTGGTAGCTCTATAGACTGATTTAGATTGAACTCTGAGCATACTTTAGGAAGAAAAGTATGGTCTGTGCGTAGTGAAACTATCATTATGGAATACCATGTAAGGGGGGGTTTATTGTCAATGCTTGTAATTCTGAAACTCTTCTAGCTGATGTGATTGCTATGAGAAAAATGGTTTTCCAGGATAAAAATTTCAAGCTGCAAGATGATGTTGGTTCAAAAGGTGGGAGGATTATGCGTGATAGAACAAAATTAAGATTCCATGGTGGAAGGGGTGGCCGTATGGCTGGTCTTAGCAAATTAGTGCCTCTCAGGAAGCTTTAGAAAGTTTATGAGACATGATATTCATTCCATCATTGTCAATATGAAAATTTTAGATTGAAGCCAATTGCACCCGAACAGTTGCTGCAGCTGCCCCTTCATTAAAGAGTTTAGCCAAGAATTCAAATATAAATGCCAAGGGTGCTGAATAGGGATCAATGGAGTTTTGTACAGCCCAGATGGAGAACCTTTTCCATTTGCTATGACAGTTTCCTTGTAGACATCTTATGAGAAGAAATCAAGATGTGTTGGACTTCTGGGGTGATGATGTGTAGCCTGGCTATATTGGGAACTGGAGCAGCCATGCTGTCAATTTTAGGGAGTGAAGAGATGGATGGAGAGTTCCCGACATGTGTCAGAACATCTGGTACTGGGTCCAGAAGCCAAGGCTCTTCCAAAAGATGAGGCTTCAAGAAGGGGAACCATATTTGATGAGGCCAGTAAGGGGCTATTAGAATCAAGGCCCTTCCCAAACTGCTGGCTTTCTGAAGAACTTTGGGTATCAGGGGAAAGGGTGTAAATGCATAAAGGAGTCCGACAGGCCAATTGTGTACAAGCTCGGGGACTCCCCCGGAGGGGGGATCAGGGCAAAGTAGTTGCTGCGTTTTGCATTTGTGGCTGTGGCAAAAAGGTCGCAGCAAGGCTGGCCCCATCTGCGACATATCTTTTCCGCTACTTCTTTCTTCAGGGACCACTTATGTGGCATTAGAATGGCTCTGCTTAGCTTGTCCGCTAACAAGTTGGATTTCCCCGGGGTATGCGTTGCGGTTAGAAAATGTTGGGAGGACATCGCCCACTGCCAATGCTCTCGGGGCCTCTCGACACAGGGGATAAGATCTGGTTCCGCCTTGCTTGTTTTTATACCACACTACTGACATATTGTCTGTTTGTACTGCAATTGTACCTACTGGAAGAAAGTCTTGGAATACTTGCAACGCCATCAGCACTGCTCTCATCTCTAGTACATTTATGTGCAAATGAGCCTCGTGTTCCTGCCACGTGCCTTGGGCTGTTCTTCCCTGATAATGCCACCCCACCCTATCTGGGAAGTGTCTGTTGTCACTGTGGCTATCGGGGAAGGAATAAAAATGGGTTGCCCCAATGTCACCTGATCTGAGTGAAGGCATCAGCGTAGGTCTTTCTTGCAAGTCTCCGTCAGAAGTACTGGATAGGACAGAAGCAGCTCCTGCATGGACCACTGTAAGAAAAGCATCCACTGCAGGATTCTCATGTGTAATCTTGTTAAGGGAATGACAATTATTGCTGCTGCCATCGTGCCCAGAACTTTCAGGACTGTCCTCGCTGGTACCTTGGTTTTGCAGAGAAGGTCCTGGATTTGAAGGCAAAGAGTTTGAATCCTGTCTATTGGAAGTTTGGCCACCATGGTTTTGTATTTAATTCTATGCCTATAAGTATATGTTATGATAGCAATAAGGTGGACTTTTCGTCATTTACTGAAATCCCTAACTGGGCAGATAGTGTCTCTTGTTTGGAGAAGTAGATGCTTGTTGGAAGCGGTTAGGAGCTAGTCATCTAGGTATGGAAACACTTGGAATCTCAGACGTCTCATGTGAGCCGTAACTACTGCCATGCATTTGTTGAACACTCTGGGGGCTGTAGTGAGACCAAAGGGCAGAGCTTGAAATTAGAAATGACTGGCTCCCAGCCAAAAGTGCAGATGACTCCTGGATGGCCTGTCCATTTTTATGTGGTAGTATGCATGCTGGAGGTCTACCGAGCACATCCAATTGTCTTTCCCTAAAAAGGGAAATATTGACTGTAGCATGACCATCCGGAACTTTGTCTTTTTTTACAGATTTGTTTAGTCTGCTGAGATCTAGTATGGGTCTCCAGTTCCCTGCTTTTTTTGGAACTAAAAAGAACCTTGAGTAAGTTCTGGATCCTATCTGGTCTGCGGTGGATGACTTTTTTGAAGCAACTTTTGAATTTCTAATGTTGCTTGTTCCCTATGACTGGGTGGAACATCCGGGATTTTCTTTATCTTTGGGGGTGGCATTGAAAAGGGGATTGTGTACCCTCTGGATATGATACTTCGCACCCACTTGTCTTTTGTTATGTCCAGCCAGGCTTGTGGGTGCAAAGACGTTTCCCCCCGACTGCCTCCAGAGAGGGACAGTCGGGTCTCCTTTCAGGAGCGCTGATGGGGCTTGACGAAGAAGGACTTTCAGTCACCCTGGTTCTACAGACCCCCTCTGCCGCGGGGGGAGTCTTCCATTATTACCTCCTCCTCCTCCTCATCCTCTGGAGGAAGGTTCACACTGTGTGTCCTGAAAAGCCCTCAGATTTACAGAACCACATTTTGCCACCCTTTTGACCCTTGGGATAGGGTCTAGAAGGTGTGGAAAAACTGACTCCGACAGCAGAGAGAGTCGTTCCTTCTTGTTCACTCCGGCTAAATGTTTGACTTTAGGCCTGAACAAGGACAAGCCATCAAATGGGGTACTGACAAAGGATGACTTAAAAGGTTCCACAAAACTGCACAAGTGCATCCAGGAATGTCTCTTAAGGGCAATTCTGGAACCCGCTGATCTGCTCGGCAGCATAAGAGGCGAGCCTCATGGACGAGTTAACCACTGAATTAACGGCCAGCTGTGAAGATACCTTATCTGCTACCCCTGCAGCTACTGTACCCTGTAGATTATCTCCAAGCTCATTTAATGCACAAGGTAATTCAGGGACCCAAGAGTAAAGGCCACTGAAGAAAACATGCTCTTTCCATACCTGTCGATCATCCGCGACTCTTTATTCAGGGGATGGACAGCCGTGGAAGTCTCAGCTAACTCCTTTGTGGCTGCCACCACCATAGCATCTACAGGTACTCCTTTGGTTAAGAAAGTTTTGTCATCAGGGGAGGTAATAAATTTGTTAGGCCACCGAGGGATAGGCTCCACCGTATCTGGAGACTCCCACTCCTTTCGACAAACTAAGCCCATCAGTTCGTTGAAAGGCGGAGACACCCAGGTGGCTGAAGGTCGAGATCCAAAAGCCTTCAGATAGATGGGCTCAGAAGGGGAAATGGACTTCCAGACGCCTCTCTAAAGATTTCCAGGATGTCTGCAAAAGAGACATCCTCAGAGGGCAACCTTGGGGACCCTTCTGACTCCTCGAGGTCCGTGTCTGATGTGATTGACTCATCAGGGGAGTCTACATATTTCCTCTAGCATAACTTCTTCCGAGGGACCTCTTCGGTGGGACATTCCAGAGAGGTTTCTGAAGATAGGGTCTCACCCGATGGGGCGTCCTGAGGCTTAGGATCTCTACGCTGAGGGGGGATTGTGTGTGTGGAGACAGATACTGGTGCTCTCGGGGATGAAATGCATGGCTCCAACAATGATGATGACGACCATGGGGAGAGAGCTCTCCTCATAGCTTCGAAAGCCCCCTTCCCATGGCCAGTGGAACTCCCCGGTTCCAAAGAATCAGAGAATCCCCCCTGGAACCACAGGAGTTGGCTCCGAAGCAGAGGTAGGAGCCAAACTCACCTGAGCTGAGGGACCAAGGGGCAAGGTCGGAGCCGAAAAATCTCAACCCAGACCCCCCCCCCAACCAGCAAGTGTCGGCTCCTAGATACCTCGGTTGGCTCAGAGGTACTCAGAGTGATAGGAACCGAAGAGGCTGTAGTACATCTTGGTTCCATCGGCTCCACCAAAGTCTCAGCTCCAAGTGTTCCAAACTGAAACTTGAGCTGGAGTCAGAGGAGGAATGGAAGGTAAAAGGACGGCTATCATCGGTTCTGAGCTTCCCTCAGTCAGCTCCGACAATAATTTGTCTAGCGCCAGTGTCTTAAGCAGTCTCTGCACCACATGATCCATGTCGAAATCTGATAAGCTCCTGGAGGATCTGGATGAAGGAGCAAATATGCCACAGATTGTAATAGTGGAGACCAGCTCCAATACTCATGAGCGGCTCTGGACAGGGTAAAGCCGTGGTTTCCGATACACATGGAACTGAGGCAACAGGTCTGACTTTTTTGTTTTTTTTCTAAGGTGTCGGAGACATCCTGGGTTATTTAGTGGATGGCTCCAACAATCTAGTTGAAGTAGAAGGAGATGGTCTTTTTGAAGTTTTTTCTTGTAGAGAACTTTGAGTCTTGTCAAAGACTTTGTCAAAGGTGGTTTTAAGTAACCCTTTTAAAATTTGTTTTTTACGCTCATGTAACACTCTGGAACTAAACGAATGGCAAATGGAGTAGGTTTCTTGTAGATGGATGGTCCTTAGACAGTAAACACATTCAGTAAGTCCATCCAAGATGGACATTTTCGGTGAACACTTTGGGCATTTTTTGAAACCAGATGGTTTCACTTCTTTTTGTTGCTTTGACATAACGCACAACTCTAGTCAACACACTCACAAAAGAATGCACCCTCTAATTTAAATGGGATTTTAGAAAGAAAACAAGCTTTCTAACAAACAAGCTCTTAATCAAAGGTAAAGAGACAATAACTCTCAACACACTAAAATAAGATACATAAACAGATGAAAGAAGACCTTGAGCCAATGAAATAACCTTTACCAGCTTGGACCTTAACGCGAATTTATTCTGTTACAAAAAGACAGCGTTTTCACTACTCAAACAAGGTAGCTTCCTCAGAGGATAAAATGAGCGCGAAAACAGCGCACTTTTAAACACTGCGCTGTAATGCACTTACTATTACATCACTTCCTACAAAAATGAAGTTTTTTTAAAAAATTAATTATGACAATACATCAAATAGCATATCATGACTGTGTTAAAACATTAAGAAAATAAAATAGTGAACTTATAAAACAGAACAAACTATTTCAAACAGTTGTTTAGAAAAAGTAATGTAAGAAACTATACATACAACTAAGTTTTACTATAAAGCTCTTTTTTAGCTTCTAATTTTCCATTTAAGTATTTCTATCACTTAAAACAAACTAGTGAGGGTAAGATATATTTGTAAGTAGTCTCAAAATAAGTCAGCACATAAAACAACACAACCTTATGTTGAAAACTATGGAGTAGAATGTCAATCTACACATAGTGTACATAGTGTTGACTACTGTACTTATGTATATGTGTAAGACTACTCTAGTACAAATCAACTAAATATTTGTGCATTCACAGCTCTTACGGCTGTAAAAACACATACCAAGCAATAAAAATAGTTGATAAGTTAAAAAACTTTTCCAAACAGTTAAAAAGCTGTATGTAAGCCCTAGAAATATGATACATAATACATTAACAAGCAAAAGCTTGCTTTTAATAGTCAAACAACATTTAGCTGATTTATAAATCACAAATAAAACTTCTACATTAAAAGGAACTGAACTACTACTCTTAATTCCCAAAGAGTTTCTGTTATTTACCTCATATAAGATTTTAACTTCAAAAAGGAAGCTATATTACAGCTATCATTTAGACCTGGAAAATTAAAAGCGTCTAAAGTCAGCTGCCATAGTAACTCTCTGGTTTCCAATAATATTGAAGTAGGACCCCCTCTTAAAGGCGTTGGTAAATGATCAATGCCCATAAATACAAATGCATGCCCTGGGTAAGATGCTATATGCTTAGCCAGAGCGTTTTCACTCTTCTTATTCCTGATGGCATAACAGTGCTGGTAAATCCGCTCTTTATATCTTCTATCTGTCTTACCGACATAAAAGCCGGGACAGCATGTACAAAAAGCGACATAAATGATAGACTTAGTGTCACAATTAATTCGGTGATTAATGTGGTATTTTGTACCCGATATACAAAATGAACTACCTGTTTTTATATAGGAGCAGAAGTTACATAAACCACAAGCAAAAGACCCCTTTATTCTATTACATACGGGGGCTAGTGGGTTACATTGTAACAAGTCTTTCATATTTCTCCCCCTCCTGAACACGATAGTAGGCTTCTCACCCAATTTTTTAGACACTGAAACATTTGAGGATACAAAATACCAGTTCTTATTCAAAATGTCTACAATAGCATTAGAATTCAAACTAAATGTCGTAATGAAGTTACAAAAGTAATCATTAGGTAGTACGTCTGTTGTTAAAACAGGGCCATTCATGGGGAAGAATCTGCTACAATAGTTAAATTTTGAGGGGAATCAATATTAGTTGGAGATGACATAGAAAAAAGCGGTTTATAAAAGCCACGATTTCTTTTTAAATGAGGGTGTTGTCCTTAAAGGTTTACGGAGTGGTTTTGTACCATCTAACCTGATTAATAGCAAAGGTTTTTTACCTGATTTAAAAGTTCTGTTTCAGTCACAAGGTTTACAACTGATAGAATTACTTGTGAAGCACTACTCTATGTGTATTGACGACTTAACTAAAGAAGTTTGTTTATTGGATGAGGAAATTAAGGCTGATGGGGCTTTTTTACAATTTAAATTTGACCATGCTCGTATTTTTTCGAGCATTGACACATATATGGTCAAACTTGAAAACAAATAAATCAAAGAAATTACACAGGGACAGGTTAACTTATTCTAATGACAGGGCTTTCCCCAATTTGTGCACTACTGTTCAGGCTCCAAGGAGAAAAGACTCATTGGAAGCCACTGATGTTGATGACACAGTGGATTTTAGCAATAATGGGGGACATAATACTAATAATGGTGGCAACCCTCCTTTGAGGAGAAGTAATAGAAACAGGCAGGAAAAGAATGGTGGTTACAATGACACACCTACCCCTAGCCATGGTGGTGTTCCCGACAGTGATCAAAACGTAGATAAAGTTTTTTTTAGGGAACAGGAACAACCAAAGGCGTCAGAGGAGGAACACGAATTGGAACCACTGAATGCCAACCATTTCCATGTTAATAAAAGCACACCTATTATTATTTCAAATAAAAAAGGGGATAGTATTTTACGATCTAAACTTTGCTGTCTCTTTCTTTGCTGTTAGCTTTTGTATTTCTGTATTGCCTTTCTATATTTTGAATACTGTAGTTTGTTTTCTTTACCTAGAGTGTTGTTGGATTTGAACAGCATATTAAAACTTAATTTAAAATTATTATTCAACGATACAACTAGGCCTTCTATGGCTAAACTTAAGCTCCCCAGTGTGTTTAATCCACCTCTGCATGTGGCGCTTAAAATGTTTGAGTGTGCATGTGAATTGGATATAAGACATTTGGTTAAATCTACCACTACCATGCCTAACCAGTTTAACATCTCTAAAGACCAGCTGACAGCTCTTAATAATTTGCGTGCTTCAGCGGTCAGAATAATCAAGCCAGATAAGGGTGGCAGTTTAGCCATCTTTGAGCAAACAGAGTATGTGGAGAGAATGCATAGGGTATTGGATTCTACAGCCTATGAAATTTCCTCTGTTAACGAAATGAATGTATGTGTCAATAGAATAAGAGGGTATTTTAGGGACCTGTTTATATCTGGTAGAATAGACATAGATATCTTTAAATATATTGACATACTGTATCCTAAAACACCTGTCATGTTTGGGATACCCAAGGTTCATAAGAACCTTGGAGACCCACCAATGAGAGCTCTCATTGATGGCAGGTCATCTATGTCTTACCCATGCTCCAAATACATTGACTCACTGCTTGCCAAGTATGTGAAGCCCATCCCTAGTATTTGCAAGGACTCCTGGTCTTTCTTATCTAACTTGAATGTTTTGATGTTAGGTGAAACCACTAACGTCTTAACCATTGACGTGGTGGATTTTTATACATCCATTCCACACCAGGAAGCTTTGGAATGGATCGAGCTTCTCTTACTAGAGCTTGGGGCCCCCAAGAGTGACATTGATAATGTCACTGAATTATTAGATATCATTTTGTCTTCTAACTATTTTATGTTTGAAAGAGACATTTTTATACAGAAACAAGGGGTGGCCATGGGCTCTCCGTGTGGGGCTGCAGTGGCCAATTTATTTATGGCCTATTGGGAAAGGCATTTTGTCTTTAACAATATTGAGTGGAAAGATAAACTGGCGTTTTATACACGCTTTTTAGACGATGCCTTTATCCTATTTAAAGGTGATTCTATTTTGGCACATTCATTTGTTGAATTTTTAAATTCAACGACACCCTTTCTGAAACTCACTTACCACTTCGACACAAAAGAGATTAACTATTTGGACGTTAAGCTATCAAGGGATGATATAACTGGTTCCTGTAAATCAGTTATTTTTAGAAAGGATACTTATGTAAATTCCTTTCTTCACTACACCAGCTCTCACCCCTTTAAACATAAAAAAGCTATTGTGAAAGGTCAGTTTGTGAGGGCAGTGAGAATGTGTAGTGATTTGAATGACTTTTTACTTGAAAGTGAATTCTTAAAAGAACTTTTTATTAATCGTGACTACCCTCAACGTTTAGTGGATGACCTATTAGAAGAAGTGATTGTAAAAAGAAATCGTGGCTTTTATAAACCGCTTTTTTCTATGTCATCTCCAACTAATATTGATTCCCCTCAAAATTTAACTATTGTACCAGATTCTTCCCCCATGAATGGCCCTGTTTTAACAACAGACGTACTACCTAATGATTACTTTTGTAACTTCATTACGACATTTAGTTTGAATTATAATGCTATTGTAGACATTTTGAATAAGAACTGGTATTTTGTATCCTCAAATGTTTCAGTGTCTAAAAAATTGGGTGAGAAGCCTACTATCGTGTTCAGGAGGGGGAGAAATATGAAAGACTTGTTGCAATGTAACCCACTAGCCCCCGTATGTAATAGAATAAAGGGGTCTTTTGCTTGTGGTTTATGTAACTTCTGCTCCTATATAAAAACAGGTAGTTCATTTTGTATATCGGGTACAAAATACCACATTAATCACCAAATTAATTGTGACACTAAGTCTATCATTTATGTCGCTTTTTGTACATGCTGTCCCGGCTTTTATGTCGGTAAGACAGAAGATTTAAAGAGCGGATTTACCAGCACTGTTATGCCATCAGGAATAAGAAGAGTGAAAACGCTCTGGCTAAGCATATAGCATCTTACCCAGGGCATGCATTTGTATTTATGGGCATTGATCATTTACCAACGCCTTTAAGAGGGGGTCCTACTTCAATATTATTGGAAACCAGAGAGTTACTATGGCAGCTGACTTTAGACGCTTTTAATTTTCCAGGTCTAAATGACAGCTGTAATATAGCTTCCTTTTTGAAGTTAAAATCTTATATGAGGTAAATAACAGAAACTCTTTGGGAATTAAGAGTAGTAGTTCACTTCCTTTTAATGTAGAAGTTTTATTTGTGATTTATAAATCAGCTAAATGTTGTTTGACTATTAAAAGCAAGCTTTTGCTTGTTAATGTATTATGTATCATATTTCTAGGGCTTACATACAGCTTTTTAACCGTTTGGAAAAGTTTTTTAACTTATCAACTATTTTTATTACTTAGTATGTGTTTTTACAGCCGTAAGAGCTGTGAATGCACAAATATTTAGTTGATTTGTACTAGAGTAGTCTTACACATATACATAAGTACAGTAGTCAACACTATGTACACTATGTGTAGATTGACATTCTACTCCATAGTTTTCAACATAAGGTTGTGTTGTTTTATGTGCTGACTTATTTTGAAACTACTTACAAATATATCTTACCCTCACTAGTTTGTTTTAAGTGACAGAAATACTTAAATGGAAAATTAGAAGCTAAAAAAGAGCTTTATAGTAAAACTTAGTTGTATGTATAGTTTCTTACATTACTTTTTCTAAACAACTGTTTGAATTAGTTTGTTCTGTTTTATAAGTTCACTATTTTATTTTCTTAATGTTTTAACAGTCATGATACGCTATTTGATGTATTGTCATAATTAATTTTTTAAAAAAACTTCCATTTTGTAGGAAGTGATGTAATAGTAAGTGCATTACAGCACAGTGTTTAAAAGTGCGCTGTTTTCGCGCTCATTTTATCCTCTGAGGAAACTACCTTGTTTGAGTAGTGAAAACGCTGTCTTTTTGTAACAGAATAAATTTGCGTTAAGGTCCAAGCTGGTAAAGGTTATTTCATTGGCTCAAGGTCTTCTTTCATCTCAAAGTAAGATACATAATAAGCACTCATAATACAAACTATTCAAATTTCTTAGGAATATATAGCTATATAAAGCACACTGCACAAGAAGTTATAGGGGGATAGGGTTTGCAAAGGCCTAAAACGACAGCCTGAAAAAAACACAAACTGTGAAAAATAGCAATTTAACAACTTGAGACAAACACTGGAAATAAACTTCTTTCCAATAACGAAATCTTCTATCTACAGAGGCCTAATAATACACCTCAAAAAAACATGTACACACAAACTAAAATAACATTAATCTAAGTCTCGAAATTAACGTTTTAGATAGCGATACATCTATAAGTAAATAATAAAGCAATTACTACTAGTTTTCTAAGAAAATAATGAAAAAGAAATTTTGTACTCAGCCAGAGCTAGTCGTGACCCGATCTGTTTCAGCGGCAAACAAGATCTGGGGTAGGCACTACTACAACATGGGGTAGGGATGGAGCCACGAGGTAGTTTGAGACCTGGAGCTTTAGTAAGCGGACGAGTCAAAACAGAGGATCAGTTTCGAACCTTTCAGTATAGAATGAAGATGATATAGGACAACTTCACATGGGAAGATCTGTCAAATGGAGCATTGACAAACAGACTTGAATGGCTCTGCAAAGTCACACAAGTGCATCCAGGCAGGTCTCCTTATGGCTACTCCCTAGCCTATTGGCCTAGATGTCCCCTCAGCTGCATGTGCAATAAGCCTCATGGACGAGTCAGAAATGGAGTTCAGGGTGGCAAGCTGGGAGGCAACCTTATCTTGTACCTCATCTGACACAGCTCCTGTTAGGGTATCTGAGAGCTCCTTGTTCAGATCTGTCTGAAATCTAGTGAAATGTGCCAAGAAGTTCAACAAACTGCAAGGCAAAGGTCGAAGAAGTATAGACCCACTTTCCAAATCTGTCCATCTCCCTAGACTCATGGTTAGGGAGATGAACAGTGGAACTTTTTTCTGCTAGTTCCTTCTTGGTGGCTGCTGCCACCACCATGGCATCTACTACTAGACATTTGGCCCACTGTTGATAGTCCTCTGGAGCTGAAAGAATTTTATCTGGTCTCCTGGGGATTGGTTTTAAGGAGTCAGGGGCCTTCGATGCCCACTGGGCGATAAGCATAATAAAATGGTCAGCCAGCGAGGGTCCTCTGAGGATGGGTCTTGGGACTTCCAGCTAACCTTCTGTTTTAACATCAATAATCTCTCCGAAGAAGTCTTCAGGAGGTGACCTGGGGGAACCCTCCCAGTCATCTAAGTCTGTGTCTTCTGTGACAGATTCCTCCGGGGAATCAAGTTGTTTGCTCTTACATGACCTCTTCCGAGGCATGTCCTCGTCAGGACCTTATGTGGAGGAATTGGAAGAGGTGGGGCCTGTAAGGGGGTGTTCTTTAAGCTTTTGTGATTGCTGTTCTGGCATGGAGGTTGGTGGAAGCTCTGGACCAGAGGGAGCCCAGGAAAACACCCAGATGGGGGAGAAACCAGCTGGGAGCCTACAGAGGCCAAGACCTTCTCCATAACTTGAAAGGCAGGTCCCCCCGAAGAGGGATGGTAGCCCAGAATCAAGAAAGAAAACCTTGGAACAGTGGGTCCCACCCCGCTCCGAGAAACCCGCCACCAATGCTGAAGCCGAGGAAGAGTCCACAAATGGTGTCATGGAGCTACAACCCCGGAAGTCCATCGGTTTTGAAGAAACTGAGGAACTTGGGGCAGAAGACATGAGAGCTGTCAGCACCAGAAGAGATGAAGTAGGAGCCAAGATCTCTAAAGCTGCAGTGGTTCGAGGAGGAATGTCCGTTCGCGTCCTTGGAGACAACTGCCCATTTCCACAGGGGAGCAAAGTCTGGAAAGAAGTGGGAAAGACTCCTCGCCATAAAGAGCTGATCCATCATCACAAATTCGACTTCCATCAGACTCCTATAGGAACGTACTGACAAGGCTGAAGGAGATTCTGGTCTCTCCAAAAAAAGGACTCTGCAGTTGCCCCACAAAGGGGGTCTACAGAAGGAGAATATCTGGTCCTAGGAACCAAAAGAAATCATGGTTCCTGGGATATAGGTGCCGGTGAAGGAACTGGTAGCAAAAAAAGTACAGTTTTGTACCTACCATAAATGTAGATGTTCGAGGATCCACATTGCTGCAGTCATAACCTGTCGGTAGTCCGCTGTCCTCGGTCGGCCCGAATACCAAAGAGTTAGGCTGGCGTCGGTCATGGGTGCCCGGAGCTGACGTCAGTACGTAGTAGTACTTAAGCGCATGACCGACGCCATATCCTCAGTCTTTCTTGCCCCAGATGTCAGAATGCCTTAAAAAAGAAAAGGCCAGAGCCACAAAGGAGAAAACTAATAATTATCCCCAAGGAATAACAACAAACCACAACAACAACCCCAAACCAAAGAGGGGAAGGAGGGAGGGAAAATAGGACTTCAGCAATGTGGATCCTCGAACATCTACATTTATGGTAGGTACAAAACTGTACTATGTTCTTCGTCTCACATTGCTGCAGTCATAACCTGTGGGTAGAATCCCAAAGCAAAGGAAAAGGGAGGCTGGCAAACTAAAAAGCATTAGGGGCTGCTAACATGCCCTGTAAGACTGCAGTGGCAAACCCCGCCCTGGATTTGGAGAAAAGAGGGAGATGGTAGTGTTTAGTAAAAGTATGAACTGAACTCCAAGTAGCTGCTTCCAAAATATCCTTAGTAGCTACACCCCTCAAAAAAGCAGTAGAAGTGGCAGTAGCCCTAGTGGAATGAGGTCTAATCCCAGCAGGAACATCCTTCCCATGATGAGAATAACAAAAAGCAATACAATTACCAATCCACTTTGAAATAGTCTGCTTTGAAACAGCTTTCCCTTGTGAACCCAAAGCAAAAGAAACAAATAACTGTTGAGTCTGTCTGAACTCCTTAGTTCTGCTCAAATAATAACGTAACTGCCTGTGTATATCCAAAGAATGCAAGATTTTTTCCCCCTTATTTTGGGGATCAGCATAAAAGGTAGGCAAATGGATAGACTGGTTCAAGGCCACATTAGAAATAACTTTTGGCATGAAAGTAGGGTTAGTACGCAAAGAAACTCTATCCTTATGGAATATTAGAAAGGGTTCAACTGCCATGAGAGCCTGCAATTCAGATACCCTTCTAGCAGAAGTAATGGCCAACAAAAAGGCAGTATTCCAAGACAACAACTTCAATTCAGACGTAGCTACAGGTTCAAAAGGAGGCAGAGTAAGCTTCTCCAACACAAAATTGAGATCCCAGGAAGGAGTAGGAGTTCTACGTGGGAGTCTTATATTTTTTGCCCCTCTAAGAAATTGCTTAAACAAAGGGTGAGAAAATAAAGGAGGGTCACAATCATAGTGAGCAGAAATGGCTGCAGCATGAACCTTCACAGAGGAAAATGACAAACCCTTGTCTAGTAACTCAGTAAGGTACTGCAGTGTACAACTCAAATTAGGTACCGAGACATCAAAGTCCTTTGTTGTGCTCCAAAGAAAAAATCTCTTCCATTTATCAGCATAAACTTTTCTAGTGCTGGGCCTAGCTTCCAAAATGACATCTAAAACCTGTTGAGGAAGCTGAGAACCCACAGGCTCTAAAACAGAATACGCCAGGCCGTTAGATGCAGGGACTGCACCCTGACATTGAGCAAATGACTGCTTGACTGGGACAACAAGTGAGGAAGTTGTGGCAAAGGCCAAGGAGGCTCCTGAATTAAACTCCTCAGCAGAGGATACCAGTGCTGTCGTGGCCAATCTGGTGCTATTAAAATCATGCAAGGCTTGTCCCGCCTGACCTTCAAGAGTACCTTGGTAAGGAGAGGCAGAGGAGGAAAAGCATAGACGTGAAGGTCGTTCCAACAGAAAGATAGAGCATCCACTTTCCAAGCTTTTGGGTGAAACATCTTTGTGCAAAATTTTGGTAGTTGGAAATTTAGAGAAGCGAACAGATCTATGTCTGGAGTTCCCCAAGCCACTGTCAACTGTTGAAATACCTGGGGATCCAATTTCCACTTGTGGGGATCCACAATTTGTCTGCTCAATACATCTGCTAGGGAGTTCTGTGCTCCTGGCAGAAATCGTGCTTGAAGAGTGATGTGCAAACCCAGAGCAGTCTCCCACAATATCATAGCTTGTCTGCAAAGAGGGTAAGAATGGGCCCCCCCCTGCTTGTTGATGTACCACATGACTGTAGTGTTGTCTGTTTGTATCAACACCTGTCCTGGTTGAAGTAGGCCCTTGAAAGCCATCAGGGCAAACTGGACTGCTAACATCTCCTTCATGTTGATATGCAAATGCTGTAGTTTGGGAGGCCATGTGTCTTGAATCCATTTCCCATTGAAGTGTGCTCCCCAAGCCAGGTTTGAGGCATCCGTCGTTAAGATCTGACTCGTCTCTGGTCGGGTCACAGAGAGTCCCTTGTTTAGGTGACATTCCTGTGCCCACCACAAGAATTCCTTCTGGATGCAAGGTATTATCGGAATGACAGTGTCCAAATCGTGGCAGTGTTGAGTCCATACACTTTTGAGATACCATTGTAGCTTCCGCATATGCAGTTTGGCATTGGGAAGTACCAGAATGCAAGATGCCATGAACCCCAAGGCTTGAAGGACTGTCCTTGCAGTCAGCCTGGACAGTACTGATAATTGCTGGAAGTATAGATGAAGAGTTCTTTGTTTGTCCGGGGTCAGAAAAGCCATCTGAGAGGCTGTATTCAGTCTCACACCCAGAAAGCACATGTCCTGAGAGGGTACTAGACTGGACTTTGTTTCATTCACAGAATACCCTAGGCACCTTAAAACTGCCATTACATACTGTAGCTGTTGAAGTAACTTGTGTTTGTCCTGAGCAAGAATCAGGCAATCGTCCAGATAAGGATAAATTTGTATTCCCCTCAGTCTTAAGAAAGCTATTACAGGAGCCAGAACCTTTGTGAACACCCTGGGTGCAGTAGATAAACCAAAGGGCAATGCAGAGAACAGATAATGAGAAGTACCAGCCCGAAAACCCAGGAATCTCCTGCAGCTGGGCCTGATAGGAATGTGAAGATAGGCCTCTTTGAGATCCAGAGTTACCATCCAGTGATCTTTGCCTAGCAGAGGTAGAAGTTGCTGTAATGTTAACATCTTGAACTTTGGAATGTCTAGGTATGTATTGAGAATGGACAAATCCAGAATTGGCCTCCAAGTGTTTCCTTTCTTTGGCACTAGGAATAGACGAGAATAAAACCCTAGGCCTTCTTCTGACGGAGGTACCACCTGGATTGCCCCCATCTGTAAAAGCAAAGAAATTTGTTCCTGAGCCTCCAGCCTTTGCTGACGAGGTACATCTGGCATGCCTTTGAAAGGGGGAAAAGTGTGAAAATAAAACTTGTAGCCTTGATTTATTATGTCCAACATCCATTTGTCCTGGGTGACCAAATGCCAATTTTGTTTGAAAAGTGCCAACTTTCCTCCTAGAGGAGCTGCCAGAAAGGAAGGATCTGGCAGCTGGAGATACAGGTCATTGGGTCTGTTTACGAAAAGGCTGACCCCCTGCCCTCACCAGAAGATTGTGCAGGAGAACTCCAAGTCCTAGGTCTGAAAGAACCCTGAGCGTGAGCCCTGCCCCTACCACGTCTAGACCTGCCCTTAGACTGAAAATCTGAAGAAGGGTAAGACCATCCTCTTGCAGGCCAATTCCGGCTAAACTTAGGGGGCTGCACTTGCAAAAATTCCTTAACTGTCTGCATAGACTTAGCTTTGTCTTCATCTTTTTCAAAACTGACTCCACAGGGGAAACAAAAAGAACTTCAGATTGAAGGGGAGCATCCAAAATCCGAGCTTTAACATGTTCTGACAAATTTTGATCCTTAAGCCAGGCATGTCTACGAATAACTGAACCAGTAGCAGCTACCCTGGAAGAAGCCTGAAGGGCATCGAAGCCACACTGCAAGGAATGTTTACCAACTTGATCTGAAGCATGAACCAAGTCCTGCAATTCCTTACACTCTATACCCTCAGATAAAGAATCTACCTTAGATTTCAATTGACCTAACAGAAAGTTCTGATACTTCAGCATATGGAATTGGCAATTTAAAGCCCTCATAGCTAACATAGAAGATGTGTACACTTTTTTTACCCCACCTATCCAACGCTCTAGAATCTTTATCCAAAGGAACTGGATTCTTAACCACAGAAGCCCTGACACCCTTAGGCCCTTGAATAATAGTTTCCGGGTCAGCTCTAGGGCTCTTATACAAATATTTATGTGCCTCTGGAACTCTGTAATACCTGTCTGGCTTGACAGGGGCAGGGGGTAAAGAATCAGGATTAAGGGAAGCTTCAGAAAAAACATCCTGAACAACATCTAAAACAGGGGGAATAGCCAAAGGTCTATGTTGTGGTAAAAACAAAAATTCCCTAAGCCTCTTACTAGAATCTGAAAAATCCTGACCTTCCCACTTGAAATGCTTCCTTATGGAATGCAAGGTTTCAGAAAAGGAAAAATCCTCTGGAGGTGAAGCAGAAGGACAGGAATCCTCTGCATCCGAATCAGAATAGGGAGGAAAATCTTGAATATCCTCAGATGAGGACTCAGAGTAATCTGAGGAATGCTCCATTCCCTCTAAATCTGCCTCTACCCTAGGCCTCTTCTCTGGAGGGGGCATGGAACCCCTGATCAAAGTAATCAAATCCTCTGCCATTTTCAACATATGTTTTTTAGGAACAGAGCCCGAAGAACCAGGGCTGTGGCCCGTACCAGAAATACCAGGTCTAGCCTTAGCAGGGCCTTTAGTGACTGAAGTAGAAGGCCTAATAACCTTTTGTAAGGATGGAACCACAGAAACTTGAGAAGCACCCTCGGCCTGACCTAACTCCTGAGAGGCCAACTCCTGCAACAGTAAAGGTTCCCCCTGGGATTCAGTCGAGACCTCGGCTGGATCCACAAATTCAACCGTAGATTCCATAGAACTGGCGTCCGCAACGGACAACTCATCTGGTTTAGACCTTAAGGATTTATCTTTTCGCTTTTTTGCGGTAGCGGGCGTCGGAGGATCCGACGGCATGTTGTAGTTACACCGCTTACCGAAAACAAGCCTAGCACAGTCTAATCTGCGTTTAATGGTGCGCTTATTAAATCTAGCGCAAAAGCGACACTCGACTACGTCGTGTTCAGGCCCTAAGCAAGGAATAGAGAGAGAATGATAGTCCCTATGAGGTATCTGTTTCCCACAAGAAATACAATTATTAACTTTTTCTGACATCCGGATTAACTGAGGCAAGAAAAGACAAAAATTTTCCCCAACGGGGTTCTTAGCCCAACTTGGTCTTCGGTCTGAAACTCGAAAACTGAAAATTTCAGAACGCCGAACGGCACTTGCAAACGCTGCTTCTGCTTCGGACCACGCGGCAAGAAAGACTGAGGATATGGCGTCGGTCATGCGCTTAAGTACTACTACGTACTGACGTCAGCTCCGGGCGCCCATGACCGACGCCAGCCTATCTCTTTGGTATTCGGGCCGACCGAGGACAGCGGACTACCCACAGGTTATGACTGCAGCAATGTGAGACGAAGAACATCTTGTTGGCATAGTAGTAACCAACACAGAGGAAGGAAAGGTGGTATGAAGGACCAGTGTTGAGGAGGGCCTGTACCAAAACTTGAGGTGCAGAGGTAGACACTACTATTAGAACCTAAGGTGTCAATTCTGTAGCTTTTGCAGTATCCATCTTTGGTTCTGCAAAAAGTAGTGGGAACCAAAGGTTAAGATTTTTTTATGTGCCAGAGCAGAAAAGGATGCCGGCACAGAGAAACTTATCTTATTTGTGTGCTCAATTTTAGTAGAAGAGGAGGAAGATGATGGAGAAGACTCCTCGGATTTAGTACCTCTAGGCTAACCAGACAAGGCATCTTCAAAGGACGTTTTTATTGAGCCTTCCAAAATGAGTTTCTTTTTCTGCGCTACAAGGGCCCAGTTACTAAAGGCTTAACAAATACTGTACTGTTGCTGAAGATGCACTGGGCCCAAGCAATACACACAAGAATCATGACCATTTGAATTTGGCATTTTCCTTCCACAGCCAGAACAATGTTTAAAACCAGTAGTTCCCTTCTCCTTATCTGCCATGTTGAGTAAAAGGATCAATGGCAGAAAACACTCATGCTAAAGCCACACACATGCGCGCGCGAGAAAGAGAAGGGCTACCAACATTGGTAAGCCAAAAAATTACCAGAGGTAGAAAAAAGTCCAGCAATGGTAGGACACATACCACACGGTAAGAAAGAAACAGGGATAGAACACTCACTCAAGAGACGATAAAATTTAGAGACAGAGACTATTAGAAGAGGTACAAGTAATGCCAAATAGGTAGGACTTCAGAAAAATCTGAAACAGAACAATAATACATTTTTACTTAGCTCAAGGATAGTTCGGCTGACATGTCTTTACCAGAAGCGCGGCAAACAAGACCTGAGGTAATTTAGAGAGAGCCAGTCTGGATAGAAAATTGGCTCAAAAGTGTTTGGTTTACGCAAGCTGTTGTGATGGCTGAGCCGGTTCCGAGACTTGGAACAGCATCCCATAGGTCAAGGATAAATGAAGAGTGACATCAGATTATATATTTCGCCATGTATACAAGCTGCATGGAGGACCTGTCTAGTGTGTGAAATTATTCTCAACAAGATTCACTAACAGAATCTTGCTTACAGTGCAAAACCTCTGCAGATCTTAAGAAAATGAATGGTGTAGTGAACCCGATCAGTATTAAGATTATTCAAACACAAGAGTGCTTCCTCTCATGTGGACAAATTGCCTGCCCGTGAGAAGCAAGGCATACAGCATGGAAAATAATGTACAGTGAATAAAATTATGCTCCAATTGATTTTTCTGTCCTTGTTAAAAGGAACATAACACAGCTGTGGGTGATTCAAACTGGAAATGGTGGAGTCGGCAGAAATACACGTCTGCATCAGGGATTTCTGTGACCTCACAAAATAAGAGGTTTTAATAGTTTTCGCTGAAGGACATGAATGAATACACACAGTTAGTGAAATTAGTGACAGGGAAGTCAGAAAAAACAATGGACGGAATGAACAAAATAAGGGTGTACTGTCAGCATTGCAGTTTATTTGTGCTATGGGTGAATTTCAAAATTTGTAATAATATGTAATAGTGCACACTGTTCTCCAAGTGTGTGCCCTGCATGTACATCATCTGCATCTTGTTGCGACTATTAATGGGACTGTAGTTGATAAAGCAAGTTTGAAGGGGTATATATCAATGAAGGAAGACAGCACCTAATTTGCTGATGGTTCACATCTCACAACTCAAAGCTTCATTTGTATCTAATTACAACTGGAGGAAATGAGACCAAGTAAGATTCTGTAACACTGAAGGAATCAGTACATATAATAACTGCAAAGACTAGAGTGTTAGTGGGTAGCTATAACTGTTGCATTGGATGCATAATTTTTATTATGTTATATATATTGTACATGCAAATACGTTGTACACCAATGTCATACAACAGATCACCAACACCCTTTTTGATGGCATTCTGAATACATTGCTAAGTGCTAGTAAGTGTTACCATAAGGCTCAGACTCCATACCCTGTATACCACTTTACATATTCTGAATCTTAGTTTCACAGTTAATACCAGGCGGCCACGATGGTGCAGCAGTTAGCATTGTCGCCTCACAGCAAGAGGTTCTCCGGTTCTATCCTCGGCTGGGGTGCCTTCTGTACGGAGTGTGCATGTCCTCCCTGGGGTCGCGTGGGTTCCTCCAGTTGCACCGGATTCCTCCCACATCCCAAAGACATGCTGTAGGTGGATTGGATACTAAATTGGCCCTAGGTGAGAGTGTGAGTGTGTGTGTGCCTTCCGTGGAAGGTTGGGTGCCGGGCTAGCAACTCGACACTGTAAAACTCTACTACCAATCATGAGCGAACAGGTGATCCACTGTGGTGACCCCTAACCGGGAAAAGCCGAAAGAAGTTTCACAATTAATACCATGCTGAAGATGATCCATTAGACGACTATTATTGGGGTTTTGTGAATCCAGGGACTTACATTCGTTGTCTCCCACATACTCATATGATCACACATTAAACACACTTAGTGAGCATGACTCGGATTTTACTACATAACCCAAGTAGGACTCTTGGCTTGCACATTACTATGCTGAAAGCTTTCATTTGCACTGCTAATCCTTAGCTTAGTTCCTCATGGTATTCAGCTATGTTCTTTCACTCAAGTCCAAATAAAAAAAGTTATGTACTTAACCATAACGTTCCATCTATATTTTCCATTTTCATTTTTCCTCAACTGATGGGTTCAGATCCATACCATCTGATCTGACTCTGCCATTGCAAAAGCTCGTAGCAACAGAGAGCTCTCGAGCTTTTCCCTTACCCAGAATGCACCAACCCCAAATACCTCAGATCTTGTTTGCTGGCTATGGCATAAAGAAGTAATTTTCATACAAACAGACAAATGTAAATACAGAAAAAAGGCTAGACAAGGACTTATCAGGAGATTTATCATGCCTAGAGTACATAGAAATTTTATATATCCACTCAGTCTTCTAGAAAATCATTAGGATGGAGGTTGGCGGGTGGGGAGTTGAGGAAGAATAAAAATGGACAACACAGATGGAACATTATGCTAAGTACAAAACTTGATCTGATGTTATCAATTTTCATTCTGTCCTCAACTGATGGGACAGAGCCCTCAGTTACCTAAATCCCAGGGTGAACCTCAAGGAAGGATATTCCTAACCACCAGTGAGCCAAATGATGCTCTGTTTCTTAACATCAAATCTAATTTGTAATGAGTGATAAAGATATGGGGGAATTCCAAACTGCTGCCACACAATTCATCTATGGAAGCTTTGGAATGAAAAACAGAGGAGACTGCTACAGACCTGGTTGAATGAGCATGTATCTGGTTTGATAAAAGAATATTCAATTTCTCATAAATAAAGACGATGCAGCCTGTAAGCCATCTGGGTAGAGTGACTTTGGTCACTGGTTTACCCAGTCTCTCATCCACAAATGAAACAAAATACTGATCTGTAGTTCTGATACCCTTTGTTCTATGTAGACAGAAGTGGCGTTGCCTTTGAACATCCAATATATAAAGTAAATATTCACCTTTGTCTGACTAACTTGGAAAGAAAACTGGTAAATTGGACTAGTTAATATGGAATTCTGAAACTATTTTGGGCAAAAAGGATGCATTAGTCCCTAGTGTAACACTTACCTTTATGAAAAATTAGATATGGGGACTTAACACACAAGGCCTGAATTATTGAAATTCGTCTGGCAGCAGTAGTGGCCAACAGTAGTAACATTTCTCAAGAAAGAAATTTAAGACTATAGTCATGTGTGGGTTCAAATGGCAAATGTATCAAGGCTTGCAGTACCAGATTAAGATCCCATGGAGGGGTAGGATCTTTAAATGGAGGTTTCAAAAGGGACGTGTATTACAAAAAAGGTTTCACAAAGTTTATGAGAAGCGAATCAAACCATCAAATCTACTATGGAAATTAGAAATTGCTACCAAATTAATTTTTTACTATTGAAGCACTGGTTCCTTGACTAAAAAAGTATCTTCAAAAAGTCGAGAATGCAGTGAATCACGGCAGAAAAGGGGTCAATATGATATTGAACAGCCTAGTGTATGAATCTCTTCCATTTACTGGTATAAAGTTTCCTTGTTGATGGTTTAAGGGAAGACAGCAATATGTGGAGAACAGGAGAAGAGAGCATAGGTTTGTCTGGCTGTTACTGGAAATGGAGAAACCAAACCTTCAGCTTGAGATTGGTAAGGTTTGGATGAATCAGGCCAGTCGGATGACACAGCAGATAGTACAGTTGTGTACACTTACCATAAATGTAGATGGCCGAGTATATTCACTGTTGCGGTCATCACATTTGGGTTATCTGCTTGCAGTAGCCCTCAGTCGGCCTGATTAACAAAGTCTTGGGTCCTGCGTCGGTTGCTGTCTCTTCTTCCTTGACGTCACGTTGTCAGGGGTATAAAACATGCAGCCGATGCCATTACATCAGTTTTTCTTGCCCCATATGTCAGCTGCCCCCCTAATGGGAAGCAACTAAATCTATAAATATATAAGGTTATGCCTCCAACAAAAAAGCAAATACACCAAAAAGCTTTTAAGCATAGTAAGGGAGAGTAGAGGTATAGCCAAAAGTAGTAAGGGGGCTGGAGGGAGGGTAACCAGTACTGCAACAGGGAATACACTCGAACATCTACATTTATGGTAAGTGTACACAACTGTACTATGTTCTTCGTGTTTCACTGTTGCAGTCATCACATTTGGGTAAAATCCCAAAGCTAAGGATGGGAGGAGGAATTCAGATAGCATTAGGACTAGCAATAAGGCCCTGCAAGACGGCAGTGGCAAAGCCAGCTCTGGATTTAGAGAAAATTGGCAGATGGTAATGCTTGGTGAAAGTATGTACAGAACTCCAGGTAGCAGCTTCTAGGATGTCCCTGGTAGGGATGCCTCTGAGAAAGGCTGTAGAGGTAGATGCAGCCCTGGTAAAGTGGGGTCTGATCCCCTGTGGAATAGGTTTTCCATGGTGCTTATAGCAGAAATGAATGCAATGGTATATCCATTTAGAAATAGTTTGCTTTGAAATAGCCTTCCCCTCTGCCCCTGTAGCAAATGCCACTAGCAGTTGTTCAGATATCCTTTGACGTTTAGTTCTGTCTAAGTAGAATCTAAGTTGTCTGTGCACATCTAAGGAGTGCAGTATCCATTTCCCTTTGTTCTGTGGATTAGGAAAGAAGGTTGGCAGATGAATGGACTGATTAAGGGCCACACTGGATACCACCTTGGGCATGAAAGAGGGATTGGTCCGGAGGGAAACCCTGTCCGCATGAAAGATGATGAAAGGCTCCACTGCCATAAGGGCCTGTAATTCAGATAGCAATAACTTCAGCAAGAAGGGTAAAAGAAAAGCTGTTTTCCAAGAAAGGAATTTTAAAAGTGCAGTAGCAGCGGGCTCGAAAGGAGGAAGAGTGAGTTTCTCCAATACAAAGTTAAGGTCCCAGGCTGGAAATGGAGCTCTCCTGGGTGGTCTTAAATTTTTGGCCCCTCTGAGGAACTGCTTGAGCAGTGGATGAGAGAAGAGCAGAGGTTCTGTGTTATAATGAGCTGAAATGGCTGAGGCATGAATTTTGATGGAGGAGAAAGACGGGCCCTTGTGAAGCATCTCAGTTAAGTATTGTAAAATCTGAGGTAAATTGGACACTGCTGTGCTCATCCCTTGTGATTGGTTCCAGGCACAGAATCTTTTCCACTTTTCAGCATAAGATTTCCTAGTACTAGGCCTCCTTGCCTCTAAGATGATATCCATCACTGGTTTATTGAGGGATGGTAAAGGAGAGATTAAGTAATTAGCCAGGCTGCTAGGTTCAGTGTTTGAAGCTGAGGGTGCAGAATCTGGTTCTACTGCTGAGACAACAGAGGAGGAATCTGAGGCAGGTGCCATGGGGCCAACAGTGACACACTGCGCAAGAGGGTGTACCAGTGCTGGTGTGGCCAGTCTGGTGCAATCAAAATCGTCCTTGGTTTGTCTTGTTCAATCTTTAGTTGTACTTTGGATGGCAGAGGAGGAAAGGCATAAACTGATAGATTTTTCCACCTGAAGGACAGAGCATCCACTTTCCAGGCTTGTTTGTGAGGAGTCCTTGTGCAAAACTTGTCCAACTGATAGTTCAGGGGGGTGGGGGCAAACCGGTCTATATCTGGGCTCCCCCATTTGCTTGTAAACATGTTGAAAATCCTTGGTTCCAGTTTCCACTCATGTGGGTCCATGAGGTTTCTGCTTAGTCTGTTTGCCAGTGAATTTAGTTTTCCTGGCAGGAATTGAGCTTGTAGATGCACTTGGTAGCTCAAGGCTGTGTTCCACAATGCCATGGCTAGTCTGCAGAGGTGGAAAGAATGTGTAGCCCCCTGCTTGTTTATATACCACATAACAGTGGTGTTGTCCGTCTTTACCATTAATTGTCCTGGAAGAATGTGGTCCTTGAAGGCTGTCAGAGCATTCTGTACAGCTAACATTTCTTTTTGATTGATATGCAGGTGCATTTGATTTTGGTTCCATTTGCCCTGAATGCACTTCCTTACCAGGTGAGCCCCCCATGCATAGTCTGATACGTCTGTTAGGGTTTGGGCGGCAGGGGGTAATGTGAATGGTAGTTACTTGTTTTGGTGGCAGGCCTCTGCCCACCAAAGGAACTCCAGGTGTAGGCAAGGTATGATAAGAATCATTGCTTCTAGAGCCTGAGAATGTTGACACCATAGGCTTTTTAGATACCATTGTAGTTTCCTCATTTGTAGTCTTGCATATGGAATTAAAAGAATGCAGGAGGCCATGAACCCCAAGCCTTGTAGTATTTGCCTTGCAGATAGCAAGGTTTTTGTGACCACTTGTTTGAAGTAGGTAGTCAAATGGATTTGTTTCACTGGCGTGAGGAAAGCCATCTGGGAAGTTGTATTCAAGTTTGCTCCCAGGAATATAACTTGTTGACAGGGTACCAGGTGTGATTTATTTTCGTTTATAGTGTACCCCAGACAAGTTAGCACCCTATGTACAAAGGCCAGATGATTCAAAAGTATGTCCTGGCTTTCTGCTTGAATTAGACAATCGTCCAGGTATGGGTATATTTGAATATTTATTTGCCTGCAAAATGCAATGACTGCAGCTAGGCACTTTGTGAATACCCTGGGCGCAGTAGATAAGCCAAAGGGCAGTGCAGAGAACTAATAGTGCTTGTAGCCTGCTTTGAAGCGTAGGTATCTTCTGCAAGATTCCCCGATTGGGATGTGCAGGTATGCTTCCTTTAAATCTAGTGTTGCCAACCAGGCATCTTTGCCTAGCATAGGAAGCAACTGGTGAAGAGTCAGCATCTTGAATTTTGGAATCACCAAAAAGGTGTTTTAGAGTAGACAGGTCCAGGATAGGATGCCATGAATTGTCTTTTATGGGTACCAGGAAAGGTCTGGAGTAGAAACCTTGTCCCTTTTCCTCTTCTGGTACCAATTGAATAGCCCCTATGCTTAGGAGAGGAAGTACTTGCTTTTGGGCCTCTGCCCACTGATTTGGGGGTAGATCTGGCCACCCACTTGGTGTTGGTAAAGTGTGGAAGTGAAATCTGTATCCTTAGGACACTATATATAAAACCCATTTGTCCTGGGTAATGACTTCCCAGTTCTTTGCATGAAGAGCAATCTTTCCCCCCAAGGGGTGGTCAGTTGAGAAGTGCTTGGAAGTTTTAAAAAGAAGTCACTGAGACAGTTTACCATAGGGGGGAGTTTTATTACTCCCAAATTCGGAAGTGGAGGCCCCCACTGCTTAGTCCTATGTGTACCCTGGGACTGAAGCATGGGTGCTCTGCTGGATCTGGGTTTGGACTGAGAAGGTCTGGAAGAGGCTGGAAAGGACCCATTCTTGGAAGGTCAATGCCTACTAAACCTTGGAGGTTGTACCTGTAAGAAATCTTTAACAGTTTGCATAGATTTAGCTTTTTCCTCCATTGTTTTAAGAACTACTTCTGCCTTGTTGCCAAACAGGCGGTCCTGATTTAAGGGAGCATCCAGTAACTTTGCTTTAACATGATCTGGCAAGGATTGCTCCTTAAGCCAAGCATGCTTTCTAAGTACAGACCCAGTTACAGCAGCCCTGCAAGATGCCGCTAGTAAATCAAAACCACACTGCAAAGTATGTTTTCCAACTTGTTCAGCTGAATGCAGTAAATTATGTGCCCCTGATTAAGGAGATAAGGTCCTCAGCTAAGCTTAAAATTTGTGAACCTGTAGAGGATCCCTGAGGAATAGCCTTGGGAGGGAGAGATTTTGGCTGTTTAGCAGCTTTAGCACGAGTAAAAGCCTTAATGGGCATGGATACAGGAGGCCTGGCTGCCCCACGTGCTGGGGTAGTTTTATTCACAGAAATGGTGTCGGATATCTCCGGAGCACCGGTTTCAGAAGGTAATTCTAAGACTGACCCAGTGGAAGCCTCCGGTACCGAAGGTACCGGCTGTGCGGTGTCGTCGGTTGGAATCGGTAGAGATTCGGTTTCAGCAGAGACCGAGACACTAGCGGTAGGTCGGCCAGAACCGCGGACCGCGTGTGTCGGTCCTTTTCCTTACGTTTTTTGGGTAAATGAACTGTCGGAAGCTCCGACGGCATTTTATAGCAGTAAATTTGCCCAAAATATTCCTCTGCAAACTCTGCCCAACGCCTAAGAGTGCGTCTATTGAAGGAAGCACAGGCTGTACAGGCTGAGACGTCGTGGTCTGGGCCTAGGCAAGGTAAGCAGTAAGAGTGGAAATCCTTATGAGGTATTTGTTTCCCACATTTTAAACAATTATTAACTTTAACAGTTTGATCTGACATCGGCTGAGGCAAGAAAGAGTCCCCAATGGGGTACTTAGCTTTTTTGAAGACTTCGGTAGCTGAAATCACAGGAGCTGGCCGACCGGCACTTGCGAACTGCTTCTGCTTCGGGCACCGCGCAAGAAAGACGGAGGAAGATGGCATCGGCTGATGCTTTTATACCCCAGGCGCTCTGATGTCAGGGAAAAGGGCGACATCAGCCGACGCCGGACCCAGACTTTGGAATCCGGCCGACCGAAGGGCTGCCTGAGGCAGGACAACCCATATGTAAGGACTGAAGATGCATCCTTGAAGGACATCAGGCGGTCCTGATTTAAGGGAGCATCCAGTAACTTTGCTTTAACATGATCTGGCAAGGATTGCTCCTTAAACCAAGCATGCTTTCTAAGTACAGACCCAGTTACAGCAGCCCTGCAAGATGCCGCTAGTAAATCAAAACCACACTGCAAAGGATGTTTTCCAACTTGTTCAGCTGAATGCAGTAAATCATGTAAATCCTTATTTTCAGCACAATCAGGAATCATCATCATTTTCTGTTTAAGCAATCCAATATGCTGCTGATACTTTAACATATGAAACTGGCAATTTAAGGCCCTAATAGCCAAAGTTGCAGAAGTGTATACCTTCTTACCCCATCTATCCAGCGCCCTGGAGACTCTATTAGAGGGGGTAGGATTTTTGGCAGTAGTAGCTTTAATGCCCTTGGGTCCCTGTGAAATGGTCTCAGGATCTGCAGTAGGATATTTGAAAAGGAACTTGAGAGTCAGGGGCCCTGTAATATCCATCAGGTTTTTCTGGGAGCAGAGGGTAAAGAGACAGGGGCCATCAACAATGTCTAGTACAGGAGGTATGGTTAAGGGCCTGTGCTGGGGCAGGAGTAAGAAATCCCTAAGCCTCTTTTTAGAATCTGAGAAATCCTGAATTTCCCAACGAAAATGCTCCCTGAGGGTATGCAAGGTTTCAACAAAAGAGAAATCCTGTGGGGGGGATGCAGAGGGAATAGAGTCCTCTGCATAAGAATCCTCATAGATAGATAAGGGTAAATCCTGGTCATCAGAGGAAACAGAAAATTCAGAATCCTGGTCAGAAGTAGCATAAGCAAACTCAGTCCTAGGTCTCTTAAGGGGGGAAGGTTGGCTTCCCCTGATTAAAGTAATAAGGTCTTCAGCCATTCTTATCATTTTTTTAGGCATAGAGGCCTGGCCATGCGGTCTGGGCGTCACTTTTCTAGGCATGGGTCGAGTTTTAGGCCTTGAAGAAGATGGCTTCAGTTTAATATGCAAGTCAGTAGGCTTGAATACACCCTCAGAAGCCAGTACCTGCACAGCGGCTCCGGACCCATCCAAGGTAGAGACATCCGCAGGTTCCACAGCTGAAGCATCTAGCGGCATACCGGACTCCGAATGGGTTTCAGTAGAGGCCTGCGAATCTGAAGTAACGGGTATCATGGGTTGCGAAAGGGCCTCACTGAGTACCAGCGAACTGGTGACTGGCTTAGGAGAAGCGTCGTTGGCAGCTTTGGACCTCGGCAGCCTGTCTCTGTCTTTATCTTTGTGTTTTTTTGGAATGTCGGTAGTAGGATGGCTTACCAAAGACATATCGGGATAATTGAACCGAGCACCAAAATATTTAGAAGCGAAAATATACCGATGACAGATAGTTTGTGGTTTAAATAAGGCACAAAACCGACAGCGAGGTACGTCATGGTCAGGGTCTAGGCAAGGAATACAGTATGAATGAAAATCTTTATGAGGTACTTGCTTTCCACAAGAAATGCAATTAATTACTTTTACTGACATCAGTTTAGAGCACTGCAAGAAAAAGTTTCCGCAAAGGGGTACTTAGCTTTTAGTTGAAGTCTTCAGTTCTGAAACTCGAAAACGAAAATTTCAGGAGTCGGCCGACCGGCACTTGCGAACTGCTTCTGCTTCGGGTAACGCTCGGCAAAAAAGACTGGTGTAATGGCATCGGCTGCATGTTTTATACCCCTGACAACCTGCCTCATGGAGGAAGAGACAGCAACCGACGCAGGACCCACAACTTTGTTAATCAGGCCGACTGAGGGCTACTGCAAGCAGATAACCCAAATGTGATGACTGGAACAGTGAAACACGAAGAACATCTGGAACTGCATCCAGAATCCAGGGTTGATAAACTAAATGAGGCCACAGGAAGGGACAAATCTGTCAAGGCTAACAGGGTGCAATGATAATGACCTTGCTTTTCAACCTGGTGGCTCTCTGTAGGAACTTTGGAATCAAAAGAATTGGGGGAATAAGCATAAAGTAGACTGGGGGGGCAATCATGAAGAGGAGCATCCCTTGGTGACTCCCCTGTGAGGGGATTAAGGGAAAGTAGCTGTTGCATTTGTTGTTTAGGGGAGATGCAAAGAGATCGCAGCAAGGCTGGCCCCATTGTCAGAAAATCGCTTCCTTTACATCCTTGTTGTGGGACCACTTGTGATGTAGTATAATGTACCTGCTCAGTTTGCCTGCTAATATGGCAAACTTCCCTGGAATATGCTTTGCTGTAAGAAAGCAGTTGGATGAGATTGCCCATTGCCAAATCTTGACTGCTTCTTGACGCAGGGGGTAAGATCTGGTTCACCCTTGTTTATTGATGTATCAAACAATTGACATGTTTGCTTGAATCTCAATCATTTCTGAAAGCAGAGCATTCTGAAAGGTCTGCAACACTAAAAGCACTGTTCTCAACTCTAGGACAATGACGTGCAAATTGGCCTCTTCAGGGGAGCAAGTGCCTTGGGCTGCCTTTCCCATGTAATGCCCCCCCCCCCCCCCAGCTGAGAAGCATGTGTGGTCACAATGGCCTTGGGCTGAGACCGGACGAATAAACGTTCTTGAAGAACTTCTGACTGAACCCACCACAGTAGATCCCTTTTGCATATATTGGTGATTTGTACTGAAGTAGAAAAAGGAAGATGAAGTACTGACCACTGCAAGGCTAGCATCCATTGAAGAATTCTCATGTGATATCTGGCTAAGGGTAATGATGTTTCTGCTGCTGTCACTGATCCCAGAGCCTGTAGGACCAAGCGGCCTGTGATTCTGGTACCGCAGATCTTTTTCACTTGCGATCTTATTGTCTGAATCCTGGAGAGGGGGGGAAGGGGAAGCAAGGCTATAGGGGATTTTGTATCAAGGACTGGTTCTATGAACTCTAAACATTGACTAAGTTCTAGATGAGACTTTTGGTAGTTTATGGTGATTCCCAGTAGAGTACATGTTTGGATCTTTTTGTCTTGCCATGATGAGCTGATGCCTGATTTGGGGGGGGGGGTGTTAAGCCAGTTGTCTAAGTATGGAAACACTCAGAATCCTTGCAGTTTCAAGTGGGCTGCTACTACTGCCATGCACTTGGTGAACACCCTGGGGGCTGAGGTGAGACCAAAGGACAAAACCCTGAACTGACAGTGACTGAATCCCAGCCAGAATCATAAAAATCTTCTGCATTGCCTGTTTATCTTTATATGATAGTACACATCCTGAAGCTATATTGAGCAAATTCAACTGTCCTTTTTCAAAAAAGGAAGAATGGACTGAACTGTTACCACCCAGAACTTGACCTTTCGAATGGATTTGTTTAAGATGCTGATATCCAGAACTGGTCTCAGTCCCATTTTCCTGGCAATAAAAAGAATCTTGAGTAAGTTCTGGATTCTATGTGGTCTAGGGGGACCTCTTGGATGACTCTTTTTCTAGCAGCTTTTAAATATGAAATGCTGCTTGTTCCCTCTGACTGGGTAGAACATCAGCAAATGTTCTTTAATTGGGAGGATAAAGAGAAAATGGTATTATATAACCTCTGAAAATGATTCGCTGCACCGAAGTATCTGTTATTCGTTCTAGGCAAGCACTCTGGGAGCAGGGACAAATGACCCCTGATTGCCTCCAGAGGCAGACAAGTGGGCCTACTTTCAGGAGTACTGAAAGGGCTTACCAAAAAAAGAATATTTGGACCCTTGATTCTGTGGGCCACCTCTGACGTGAGCATGGCTTCCATTCGAGTACCCCCTCTCTGCTCTTGGAGGAACTTTCTCCACGTGTGTCCTAGAAAAATCCTTAGGATTTTCTGAGGCACATTTTCCCACCACCTCGATGATTCCCTGAAAAGGATCTTGAAGGGGTGAAAAACTTAAGCCCATGGCAGAAAGGGTCCTTCCATCCTTCTCATACCGGGCAATATGCCTTTTACCTTAGGGGCAAAAAAGGACGTGCCACCAAAAGGAGCACTGGCGAACAAAGACTTAAAAGGCTCCACAAAATCACGTAGGCGCCTCTCCTAATGGCAACACCTGAACCCTTGAGGTTCCTTCTGCTACATTAGAAATCAGCCTCGTGGAAGACTTGGATATCGATTGCAGGGTAGCTGACTGAGAGGTGACGGATACTTTCACCTACTCTGAAATGGATCCTGAGAGGGTGACTGATAGCTCCTTAATCAGATCCATCTGTAGCCTTGTGAAATGTTCCAAGTAGTTCAGGGACCTTAAGGAGAGAGTGGCTGAAGCATAGATGCACTTCCCGAATCTGTCCATTGCCTGAGACTCTTTGTTGGGGGGGGGGTGAACAGAAGAACTTTCTTTTGAGAGTTCCTTCTTAGTTGCCACCGCCACGACCATAGCATCAACTGGCACACCCTTTTTTTCCCCCAAACACCTTTATTGAATTATCACTTGTGACACAGACAAATTTACATTCATATAAAAGTAACCAAACTATATTAACCTTACAAAAATTATACTTCACATAATGTTTGAAACTGGGAGCATGTCACACCTTTTGACCAGAACTGTTTATCCTATGGAGCTGTCAATGGTATCGGGATTTTTCTATGCCTGCCAAGAGACCAAGTTAATCAGCTCACTGGCATGTGGAATCACCCAGGAGGTAGATGGGCCAGTGCCAAATGACTCCAGGAGTACAGATTCTTCCAAAAAGTATTGTTGATCTTTCAGCCACCTCTCTGCTTCAGGATTTCTAGGACATCTCCAAATGAGACATCATCAGGAGGTGGCCGTGGGGACTGTTCGTCTTCATCAAAATCTGTTTCGTCGGTGACAGATTCAGGGGAAATCTAAAGGTTTCCTCTTGCAAGTTTTCTTCTTAGGGACCTCCTCAGTGGGGGACTCTGGGAAGGTGTCAGAAGAAGTCAGAATACCCTGATGGGAAACCTTTCAAAATAACCTTGTTCTTGCGTTCAACCAGGGTCCTCGGATTGAACAAACAACAGACAGAACAGCTTTCTTGAAGGTGAAGGGGCCCAAGACAATACACACAGAGTGCATGAGAGTCAGAAAGAGGGATTTCTGACTGCATTTACATGTTTTAAACCCTGCCGGGCTTTTCTCCTTTCTGACATCCTGAAAAATTAAATGGATATTAGAAACAGAACACTAAGGTCAAGGCACAAGACCAACAACACAGAAGAAAACAAAAAAACTATAATAATTAAGATATATATATATTTTTTTTTATAAAGAAATGGGAAAGGGGAAAATAAAACTATCTGTAAAGGTAGTTAAGAACTACATATTTTAGAAGATAGAAAATGGGTTAAGAAAGATAGAAATTACTAATGATAGTAATTTACAAGATACACCAGAGCAAGAGAAAAAAGAACTGGAAAAAAAATCAACAGTAAAGAATTATGAAATAGAAAAAAAATTACTTCTCTAAAATTTAATGCTGGAGAATCTATAATCACATCTTTTGCTGGGAGGTGGAAAACAAGATCTGAGGTATTTGGGGTTGGTGCATTCTGGGTAAGGGAGAAGCTCAAGAGCTCCATGTTGCCACGAGCTTTTGCAATGGCCCAGTCAGATCGATGGTTTGGATCCGAACCCATCAGTTGAGGAGAGAATGAAAATTAATATAATCAGATCAGGGTTCATGAATTGCGGAAGGCTGGTGTGAGGATACATCAGCCATGTGCACCACAGACAACCTTTTCTGAATTTTGCATATCAAGTGTCATTCTGAAGTATCCACCAATAAAAAGATAAGAAAATAAAACGTAACTGGATGCTGCTGTATCAGTAAAAGAATTTATTCCATAAAACAAGAACAAAATGTGATGAGCGCTTTCGGGTCAATACCCTTCATCAGATAAAATGTATCTCCAAACATCCATTTTTAAAAAACATAATGACCAATCGGCATTCAATTAGTAAAAAACCCGCCTCTTTCTAAGTGTTGGTTTAAGTGGAATAACATCATTCAGCCCCGGATCCCTGTGTGCTGTTAACTCAAGGATCCATTTAGTCTCAGCTAATTCTGTTTCCAACCTAATATCACCCCCCCTATTGGTCAGCTGCATATTTACAATAACCCTAAAGGTAAAACCATGTGAAGGATATCTCTTCAGATGTCTAAACAGCGCATTACTTTCATTTTTATTTTTGATGTTGGATAAGTGTTGAAGGATCCTTTCTTTCAACATTTGATTAGTCTTCCCGACATAATAACTTGAACAAGAGCTGCACTCAGCTATATAAACAACATCCGTGGTCCTGCAAGTCGCCCTCCCCTTAAAGATATATAGCTTGTTGCTATTGGGGTGATGAAAATCAACCCCTTTCTTAATATAGGCACATGCCTTACAGCACCCACATGAAACAGTCCCTGCTCTACCCATAACTTGTGTTTTAACTGGAAACCTTCTTTCTTTACATAAAACATCTTTTAAATTTTTATTCCTTTTATATATGAACTGTGGTTGTGTGCCTACCATGTCCCTCAAAGATACATCGCTGGTTACGATATTCCAATTCTTTCTTATGATGTCACAGACACCTTTAGTATCACTCCCATAAGTTAATGTTACCTTACAGGTCTTGGATCTAGCTTTCCTAACCACCTGGTTAACATTAGATGTACCTAACCATGGTTTATACTTATTGTATCTATATGGTTTGTTCCTATTTATGACATCTCTAACCATGTTATCATTGTAACCTCTATCAATGAAACATTGTCCCAGATGTATAACTTCCCCTTCAAACTGTTCATCATCCTTACTCAATCTAGAAATCCGTCCTAACTGTCCTTGTACTACATTAGGGAAGGTGTGTCTCGGGTGCATGCTGTCGAAGGACAGCATCGTATTCCTCCAACACTCCTTCCTAAATAACTTGGAAGAAAAACCTCCCCTTGTCTGCATTAGACACACATCCAAAAAATCAACAGCCTCCTTGGAGGTCACCACACTAAATCTAAGAAAATTGGTGGTGGTATCAAGGTAACCTATGAAGGACTGTAATTCCATTTCCGTCCCCTTCCACAAGATAAATATGTCATCAACAAAGCGGAAATATTTATACAAATGTTCATTCCAAGCATGGCTACCAAACACAAATAACTCCTCCCATTGGGACAACACGAGATTTGCATAGGTATTGGCACAGGGGGTGCCCATGGCTATCCCCTGTGCCTGCCTGTATACATTCCCTATGCCTTGAAATGTATTATTCTCTAATACCAAGGTTAGGAGTTCAATAACCAGCTCTACTTTTCTAAATGGGAGGCCCCTAGTTGTCAAAAGGGTTTTGATGGCCCATAGCCCATAATCATTGTTAATCACTGTGAACAAATTGTTCACATCCAGGGTGGCCATCAAGTACACCTCCGGTGGCTCCCTTATCTCGACACCACCTATCAATGTCAAAAAATGTCCTGTGTCCTTTAGAATATGTTGTATAGAGGCCACGTATGGTCTAAGGAATACTTCAAGCCAAATTGATATATTCTCAGTGGCCCATCCTCTGCCCGAAACAATCGGTCGCAGGGGTGGGTCACTCAGACTCTTGTGTACCTTAGGCAGTGCTTTGAAAACTGGAGTTACCGGTTTTTCAACATATAAAAAATCCAATTCCTGTGGTGTTATCAACAATATTTGACTCAATTGTGTTAACTTACTGTGTACCTTATCAATAATTTTCCTCACTTCAATGGGATTGATAAGTGAGTAAGTGCTTACATCAGATAATAACATATTTATCTTACTAGTGTACCAACCTGAATCTAAAACCACTATGGAGCCACCCTTGTCGGCCATCTTTATCGTTATATCTGTATGACCACCTAAATTGGATAACGCCAATCTTTGCCCCTCATTTAGATTATAGTACCTCTCTCTATCCTTTTTGTGAAAATATTCTACAAAGTCATGATCACATTGGTTAATAAAGAGTTGTAAGGCAGGTATCAAAGCCGGTACAAAACTACTTGGTCTTCTTAAAGCTACTTGCGTATTCTCAACATCTCCAAACATTTTCCCCAACATCAAACCCCTACAAAAATACATAACATCCAATAACACTTCCTGATATGTACACATCCTGCTAGGGACGAACGACAAACCTTTATTCAACACTGTTAATTCGTCCTGTGTTAAAACACGTGAAGACAAATTAAAAACAATGTCATTAGACTCACTATAAGTCACTCTACTGTCCTCCTTTTCTTCATTAGTTCCCTGTCGTCGCTGGAGGAGCGCTTCCATGGGCCCTTCTTTTTCACCTGCACAGGTAGTAAGTCCAAAAAATGACTCTGCATAGGTCGCAACTTGGGTCTGGCTCCTGCTCTTAAACCTGTATCCAGTTCATCATGTGTAACGCCTCTCCTGATCTCTTCACCGGCAGATCGCCCGGAGGTAGATGTATCAGTCGAAACCTCCACTCCACCCTCAGTATCCACGTTGAGGACAGTATCAAGCACAGTGTCAACAACTGCTTCGTGACTCAAGGTTTCCGTTGAACTGTTGGGAGCCACCGGAATAGAAAGCACTGGGCCCGCATCATCTGGAGCTACAATCAGCGCCATGTTGCTAGCTGCCGTAACTGGGCGTTCTGTCAGCCCTCCCTTCGTCTTATGACGTGGCTCTTTTCTATAGGTGCCCCTGGCCGTATCTGCTACCGGTGAGCTCCTTAGCCTGTTCCAAAGGAAAATATTCCCTTTGGAGAAGTCGTCATGATCTCTCTTAAGTTTGCCTAATTTTTGTGCTCTTAATTTTACATCATTGTCAGTAAACCCCTGATATGTTTCGCTGAGTTTCTTTTTGCTCCAAGGTTCATTAAAGTCACATTCTAGCCTTCGTTGCAACTGCACAATATCCTTTTTCAAGGTCTCAATTTCCTTAGAAAAAAAGTCATTCAACAGTTCCATATATAAGAAACTCGTGTTAATATTAATAGACTGCCATCTGGCCAATAACTCTGGATACTAATGATAGTAATTTACAAGATACACCAGAGCAAGAGAAAAAAGAACTGGAAAAAAAATCAACAGTAAAGAATTATGAAATAGAAAAAAAATTACTTCTCTAAAATTTAATGCTGGAGAATCTATAATCACATCTTTTGCTGGGAGGTGGAAAACAAGATCTGAGGTATTTGGGGTTGGTGCATTCTGGGTAAGGGAGAAGCTCAAGAGCTCCATGTTGCCACGAGCTTTTGCAATGGCCCAGTCAGATCGATGGTTTGGATCCGAACCCATCAGTTGAGGAGAGAATGAAAATTAATATCATCAGATCAGGGTTCATGAATTGCGGAAGGCTGGTGTGAGGATACATCAGCCATGTGCACCACAGACAACCTTTTCTGAATTTTGCATATCAAGTGTCATTCTGAAGTATCCACCAATAAAGGCACTGTACACAACCTCACTGCAAAATCAGAGAGAAACGTCCAATTTATTGTATAGTCTTCATCTCACCTTCCCTCCCCTCACACATGACTGTATGGCAAGTCCTATAACTAATATTTTCTAAAATCTTGCAGCAGACTCCAGCTAAAGATAAAATCGTAAACAATTGGCCATCTTCAAACAAGGGAGAAAAAAAAACTCTTAAAAAACATCCCTTTCCAAACCTGTTATGTCACTGGAAGCAACATCCAATTTACTGTATTAAAAAATGTGTAAGAAAAAACAAACAGTAGCTTTATCAACTCTCTACTGTCATGTTCCTGAAGAAACAATCCATGCAGGAAGTGCAACTCTTTTGGAATGACCTCTATCCTCTCAAAATACTTACTTAAACAAAAAAGTTAGGCAGCCAATGCTGGCTCAGCAAAGTACAGCTGTGTAAGAACTTACCACAATAGTAGATGTCCTACTGATCACTATTGCAGTATTCCTGACATATGGGTTGTTACCGCTTATGTCTGGCTGGGTTACCAAAGTTTTACCTTCCCTAGGTGGCAAATCCGATGCAGGACCTCAGCTTGTATGCACTGGCATATACAGATGGGCGTGGATTCTCAGACTATCACCAAGCCAGCAGCTTGAAGACTACCAAGAGAGGTGACTGTCAGTTAGAAGGGGTGTAGCTAAAATTGGTAAGAAAACTCTCCCGTACCCATGAAACAAAGCAAAGGGGGAGAGGAAAATTAAAAATGAGGTGAGATAGAGGGGATGGAGGGTGGGATGGAATACTGCAACAGTGATCAGTAGGCCATCTACTGTTATGTTAAGCTCTTACACAACTGTACTATGTCCTGACTGAAATCACTGTTAAGGTATTCCTGACATATGAGTGATTCCCACAGCTGAAAGAGGAAGGAAGTGTGGCTGGCTACTGTGTAGAAGAGTTGTTCAACAGTCTGGACAGGACTGATATAGCAAAGGCTGCCCTGGAGAAAACTTCTATCTTGTAGTGTTTGGTAAAGGTGTGTATAGAGGACCAAGTGGCTGCCTCCAAGCTAGACATGGAGTCTATTCCTTTGTGGTAAGCACCTGATAAAGCCACTACCCTAGCGGAATGTACTTTAGGGCAGTAAGGCAAGGTCATAGTATTGGGAGGCCCAGAAAGATACAGCCTTAGAAACTCAGGCTGCAACAGTTTGTTTGGAGACTGACTACCCAACTTAGAGGGTCATAAAAGATGCAAATAGCTGGTCAGTCCTTCTGAAAGATATAGTTTTGTCCAGGTAAAAATCTCAGTTGCCTGTGAATGTCTAGAGAATGTAAGATCTTTTCCCCCTTGTTCTGGGGATTGGGAAAGAACGTGGAAAGTTGAACAGCCAGATTGGGGGACAGCTTCTTAACTACCTTAGGCAAGAAGGATGAATTACCTAAAGAACCACCCTGTCTTTGTAAAAAATAAGGAAAAAGTAGAATGGCCAAGATAGCTAGTAACTCATACTCTCCTGGCAGAGGTAACAGCCAAGAAGAGGACGTTTTTTTCCAAGTACTGCATTTTAGATAGGTGGAAAAAGCTGGTTCAAATGAAGGCAGAGTAACTTTTTCAATCAGAAAGTTAAGATCCCAAGGAGGAAGAAATAGGCTTCTTTCGTGGGTTAAGATGCAGGACTCCCTTGAGAAAAAGCTTGGCCTCCACCCTAGCCATAAGTGCACGGCTACGTGGAAGGAAGGCAATGACAGCTGACAGATGAGCTTTAATGGAACAGCAGGCCAAACCTGATTGAAAAAGTTCACAGAGGTAAAACAATACAGATGGAGCCTGTGATAACAGTGAATTGTCTGTTTGGAGCACGAATAGGAAAACCTTTTCCACTTAACAGCATAAAATTTTCTAGTAGTGGGTCGCCTAGTCTCTTGTAGGACTTGTACATCTTCAGAAATGAGGTGCCTTTCAGGAATTAAAATCTTATCATCCATAGGGTCAAGGTTAAGAGATGGAAGATATAGGTGGAGCAACAACCCTTTTTGTTGAGTCATCACGTTTGGCTGTTCAGGAATTCTCTTACAATTTTCCTTTGCCAGTTAAAATAGTAGAGAAACCAATGCTGCCTCAGCAAAAATGGAGCCAGTAAAAAGAGTTTGGGTGCTTCCTTTTGTGCCTTAAGATGATTTTTTTGAAAAAAAAAAGCAGAGGTGAAAAGGTACAGAGGAACTTCCCTGTCCATAGGAAAAAAAAAGGCAACCGTCGTCCAGGATGTGGGAAGAGGGTCACTGGTGCAGAACTGAAGGAGCTGGTGGCTGTATGGTGAAGCAAAGAAGTCCATCAGAGGAGTGCCACACTGAAGCAGATGCTGTGAAAAAACTCTCAATTGTGGGGGTCCTCAGGGAGCAGCTTAAGCAGTCTGCTAGCACACTGCCCTGAGAAGGGATACATGTGGCTGTGAGCATGATGTCTATTTGTGTTGCCAAGTTTCATGCTTCCTGTGCTAACATGAACAGTTGGTAAGACCTGGTGCCTCTCTGTTTATGTTCCATGTCTATGATGCTGTCTTTGAACAATTGGAGGGGTCCTGGTTTCCAAACATGGGAAAAATCTGAAAGTGTTGCCGAAGAGCCCTCATTTCTTTTAGGCTGATGTGTTCTCTTACAAAGTGGGATTGTCATCTTCCCTGCACTCGGTGAGATCCTGTCTAGGCCCCCACGTTTCTTTATGTAGATTTGTTGAGGAGGAATAGGATGACAGAAAGGTAAATACTGGATTAAAGATTACCTTGTCCCTTCCACCAAGCTAACTCCTTCTAGAGACAAGGATGGGAATCAGAGTGTCTAATGGGTGGCAGGTACAGGAATGGAGGCTGACATAATTCCCAAGATCCTTAGCATTTCCCATGTGGGGCAATGAAATGTTGAAGAAAAGTCTTGGAAATGTTTGGACGGACTGAGAACCATTTCCTGGGGAAGTAAGGCATGCATTTTCGGTGTGTCCAGTCTGCATCCCAGAAACACCGAGTCCTGTGTAGAAGCCATGTGTGATTTTTTTGGGGAGTTTATGGTGAAAGCCAGACCTGTCAGAAGGTGACGGACAAGGTGAAGATAGTGAAGAATGAAGAATGGCTTCTGGAGAAGAAGCTTGGATCACAAAGTCATTTGGGTAGAAAAGAAATTGAATTTCTTGAGTGCGACAGAAGGCTACTACAGGTCCTACGGACTTTGTAAACACACTTTGAGCTGTGTAAAGACCAAAAGGCAGAGCAGTACACTGAAAATGTGAGGAGCCAGAGAAAATCCTGAGGAATATCTTGCAGTAAGGACGGATAGGGATATGTAGGTAGGCATCCTTCAGATCTAATTACACTAAAAAAGGCTGTGGTGGTGTGAAAGGAAAAGTATCTGAATGGAGAGCATTTTGAAGGAGGGCTGCAGGTGAAGGATGGGTCTCCACTGTCCTTTTCTTAGTACTAGACAAATCCTGGAATAAAATACTTTTCCTATGAATTTTTTTGGGACTTGCTATATGGTCCCGATTAAAGAGGTCTTGAATAATGGGGGTCAGAAGGGAGATTTGGCTTTGAGGAAACGAAGGCATGCCTCTCAGAGTAGGAATGATTTCTCAAGATATGGTACAGCCATCTCTGATGATGGAAAGAACCAAATTTGTCTGCAGTAGCATTTTTTCCACCTGGTCAGGGACAGCGACAGTCTTTTTACAGAGGGCAAAGTGGAGCTGGAGAGAGAGAGGAGGGTTGCTGCAGAGGTAATCACAAATTTTTACTAGCAAAGGGGGGACTCCCAGCTGGAGCTTCCCTTTGTGGCTTTTCAGAGTATCTTTTTTTTTGTTTCAGAATTGCCCTATGGTCTCTTCTAATGAAAGAAGTAGATTTCATTCAGTCGTTCTTAACATATCTAGGAACAGAGAAGAGTGGGATCTGCCTGCAGGCTTCCATGGTTTAAAATTGGTCTAGGAGAGATTTGAACAGATTGGCTGCCTATGAGTCAAACAGTAAGTCTTTGTCCAAAGCTGAATCTAGAATTTTAGATTTGAAATCCTCAGGCATAGGCTGACTGCAAAGCCATTCACATCTGCAGATAACAGATCCAGTAGAAGCTACCCTAGGAAAAGCAGCTATAGCATCATAACTGCACTTAATGCTCTGTCTGGCAATCTGAGTGGCCCAAGGAAGTAACCTGTGCAGCTGCTATTTAGAGTTTGCCATGGTAGGATCCAAGATAATTTTGCTCAAGGAGGCCAGAACAAATTTCAAATACTTACTCATTTGTGTCTGATAATTAATTGCCCTAAATGCAAGGGTAGGAGAGGAAAACCTTTTTTCTTTATCTATCCATAGGCCTTCTATCTTTGTCTGTAGGTAGGTATTAGTACTGAACAGAAGCTTAGAGGACTTATCTGAAGAGAGAGGGAAACTGACGAAGGGTCTGCCCCTGGGTTCTTACACAGATAGCTTTAGGTCATCAAGGACCTTGTAAAACCTGCCTAGTCTTTTGGGAGCTGGAGGTTGACAGGTACAGAAGAGGTGGACTGAAAAGCGTCATTGAAAGCCTCAAGTACAGGAGGGACTGGAGAGGGGGCAGGAATACCCATCTCTGAGAGACAGTAATACCTCTTCTAGACATCAGAGATCTGAGAAGACTGCCAATAAAAGTATTTAATCATATTCTGTATAATCTCATCAAAGCACGCTTCTTCAATAGGTGAATAAGATGGGATGGAGTCCCTTCCATTGGAGGAAACTTCCCCTAGAGAATGCAACTGAGGGGAATAGTCTATAGAATGGTCTGAGCCATCATCCTGCTCATCGTCAGAATGGGAGGAAACCAGGGTGGGTTTTACTGGAGTAGTCTGTGGCAGGGGAGACCCAAAGGAGGGAGGTTTTAAGGAGATAAATGCTTGAAACAGCCCTTGTAAAAAATCCATCCATTCTCCCTAGCTGCTCAGAAAGAGGCCACATGCTTAGCCTTCTGTTTATCCTTTCTAGGTGTAACATCTGGCTGAATGAGGCACGGAGATTTAGAGCCTTGTCGGACTTCAATTAGAGAGCCTGAGATCTCTTCTGTAACTCATTTGTGGGACCCTGTGCAGTCCTTCCAAAATAGTTAGATGCACTTCCTCAAACATATCAACAGTCTGCAAATTCTGAGGAGGCATACTGCCTCCAAGAGGATATCAGACGTGGGCAAGAAGCAGCAGAAGTCTGATGTACTGTGTGTTTTGGAACCTCAGCGGGTGCATCAGAGTTAGAAATAGACTGCTGATCTGTTCAAGGCATCAAAGTATTTATTCAGCAGAAGGGAGATGACCAAGGATGCAGAGTCAGATATCAGAGTGGTCTGGGCATTTGAGACATTGGATCGCAAGGAAGGTGTTAAGAGTAGAGAGCTTAGCCCAAGGGTTTTTGGAACGAATGACTGACAAATAGAGCAGGATTTGTGATCTTGTTCTGGGCCTAAGCACAAAAGAGACTTTGTATACAAGACCTTGTACAGAATCTGTCGACGGAACTCACCCGACCTAGCTGACATCTGCAACCATCAAACAGTAAAATGTCAGTTAAAAAGGAAGGTTCTCCAATGCGGCACTTATCTGGATGAAAAAAATTAAGCAGAGGTTATCAATAACCAAAACGTGAGCAGTCTGACAGATGTACAACCTGTGTTCGGGCTGGCAGTGAGACAGCCTGAGGATATACATTCATACATCTGTCTTTATACCCCAACACATATGAGCTGATGTCATATGTTGGACGCATGACTTGGGGAAGGTAAAGCTTTGGTACCCCAGTCAGACATCAGTGGTGATAACCCCTTTTGTCAGGAATACTACAACAGTGATTAAGTTAGGACATCATCTTGTTACCTCATACAACTTTGGTTTTGTACCTTCTGTGCTGGCTGCTCATTCAGTTTTGTCTTGTATTACTTAAGTTTTACTAACAGTGTACTGGGCCCTATGTACTGTGTTCCCTTGTCTGTAACATTTATAAGCCTATGTCGCAGGTTCAAGAGAGGCAATAGCCATTTAGTGATATCATGGTAACGTACATATTTCTGCACTTTTTCTTTTGCCTTGATTTGTGAGGCTAGAGTGCATGTATGCACATATTATGATAATGTTCACAATGCCTTAATTTACACAAAAAGGCTGCTTAGTGCAGGCTACTATGCAGCACACGTCTTAGTTCAAGAATTTTGGACAAAGCCAAAATTAATAGTGGAAAAATCCCAAAATCA